>NC_057713.1:26617387-26646166 GCF_004010195.1 Chiloscyllium plagiosum
CCTGCAATCTTCTTCCTGACCTCTCCGCCCCCACCCCACTCCGGCCTATCACCCTCACCTTGACGTCCCTCCACCTATCGCAATTCCAACGCCCCTGTCCCAAGTCCCTCCTCCCTACCTTTTATCTTAGCCTGCTGGTCACACTTTCCTCATTCCTGAAGAAGGGCTTATGCCCGAAATGTCGATTCTCCTGTTCCTTGAATGCTGCCTAACCTGCTGCGCTTTTCCAGCAACACATTTTCAACACAGGAAATATAAACAGGTTATGGTTGACATTAAAATAAGGTACTCGTGAATGCATATAAGGATTTTGTCTGGTAGTAGTGTTGACTGTAATTTCTTCTCTATAAATTGGTTAGGATTTAAAAGTAGCTCCAAACTGACAATAAAAGGCTGTAGAAGAGAGGTTAGAAACAGGATTTCACTGTCATGCAGGTTGATGACAATTAATTTGTGGATTTGGTTTGGTTGTTGTTCCCCCTCAGTTCTGTTCCCAATGTTTTGATCAAGTCGGACTCTATGATTCTTCACCCAAGGACTCATTCTTCAGACCTTAGGCTGTTTAGTGACAATCAGTAGTTGTTCAGCCATAGCACATCTCAATTATTTCTTCACACACTTCCCAGTGAGGGTTCACTGAATGAGTTTCAGGTTGGACTCCTTTTCTCAGGCTGTGACAGAGAATTGATTATATCAACCTGGATGTTTTATCTGTTTTACTGTAACGTCAATGATATATGATCTGGGCTGGAACTAATATCATAGAATCTTGCTACAAATCCATTTATTCTTATACAATGATCTTGAACTCTTTATACTGGTTCAAATTGGGATAACTGTCTGCATGCTCATCAATCATGCTCTTGTACCCTTTTGTCCCTTCTTTCGAATAATGTATTATGGTTGGGTCATGAGTGTGTATTAGGGAAGGACTGCATGTGCCTGACTTCCAAACCTTGGAGCTGCTTTTCAAGCTAAACTACTGCCTTGAGGAGTAACCACGCAGATTTAATATGGCTATCTGAAAATCACGGCAAGTTATTTTTTATCAATGAGCATGGACTTGAAGTGTGAACAGTGTGTTCTGTGAAACTGTTAAACTGATGGTAGAAGGAAGATGAGGCAAAATGTTGATTATCCCACTTCCTTTACCTGGCTTGAAGATTGCACTGATGCACTGGTGGACCATGTTGGCCAAAACTTTGATGAACATCAAACATATTGAATATGTCAACTATCCTGTTGCACTCATGGTTTCTTTGGTTCCCCAGCTTCCCCAACCACCCTGTTGCAAAAATCTTTCCATCCTGAGGATCAATGACTGGGGTGGTGGAGTATAGGTGTCTGTGCCTCTCCAGCTCTCAGAGAGCACTGGACCTGGCTGTCCGTGGGAGTACCAACCTGTCCATGGAGGCAGCCAGATGGTAGCATGCATAGCTGCATTCATTTAGCTTCTGGGCAACAAGTATCATCTTCAACAGCTATTCTCTTCTGGTTCTGATGCGTCTCACTTCTGGTGTGCCAGGTTGGATAAAAGCCAGCAGCTGGTACAGTATATCTGTGGGAGATTTGTTATAACCCAAGCAACCATTTTGTCACATATTAAAAGCCTGGAATCAATTTTAATTTTCATATTTGTGTCTGCTTGTATGTTCCCAGGCTCAGTGAGATGGCTGACCTTGTAGCTGTACTAGCACCTGATAGTGAACTCTTTTCCAGCATGGGAATGCTCTTCTTTTACAAGAATCTATTGTTATACTAACATTGCTGGTTAGTAGTTGATAAGCAATGTCCAGACAGCTACGTGACTGGGGCTAGTGACTGGGCTAAGTGCCTACTTAATCCTTATGGTTCAATTAACAGTTTGCTAATTGTTAAATTATTGCAACCTGTATAACCATGCAACTCTCTGTATCTTGTCAGAGTGACTTGCAACCATCATGGTCGACTTATCTCTCCCCGTGAGCTCACGAATAAACAGTCAGTAACTCAAGGCTTGTGTGGTGTGAACCGTTTTCCTTACTTCGGATAGATATGAAAGGAAACTTTTACTAAATATTTTCATCCCAATCCCCAATAATATCCTTGAGCATAATATCGCAGAGCACCCTTAGATCTATGAAGCATCAAAAACTCATCTTTAATTGTTCAATGGACTGTTCACAACGTCATTTTCCAGTGTTTGTATGTGTCCTCTGCTTGTGTATGGAGGTTAAAAACGGGAATCAGAATCCATGACTATTGTAAATATTCCTCTTCCTCTAGGATCAGCCATTTGGATGATCTGAAGATCTCCTGGCCCCAAGCAGAACAGTCTTCCACTTCCCAACTCCAAGACTACTGCCTCCAGTTTCTGCGACATTGAAAATCGCCTTGTTGTCATTCATCAAGTTTATTTGGAAGCACTAGCTTTCAGAGCACTGCTCCTTCATCAGGTGGTTGAAATAAACTACCTGATGAAGGAACAGCGCTCCGAAAGCTAGTGCTTCCAAATAAACCTGTTGGACTATAACCTGGTATTGTGTGATTTTTAACATTGTTTTCCCTAAAAGTTTAAATTGCAATAATGTTATGGTTTGCAACCTTCTAAAAGCACAGACTGCCTTTAAGAGAAGAGGCTAACTCTACCACATGCTGCTCAGTCCCCTGCAGAGTGCAGAGGCACCCAGCAATGCACCAGATGTGCTACAATTATGCTGATGAGATGGTTGCACCAAATTTATATTCTGCTTGCCTGCAAAGGAACCAGCATGGGCAGGTTGTGAATCACACCAGAAGAGTAAGATAATACAGTTTTTTAGTCCTGTGTGAAGTATTTTGCTTGCTCTGGTCTCCATATTATAACAAGATCACAGAAGTATTGGAAAATATACAATTTTTTTTAATAAGGATGTTACCAGAACTGAGATTGCAACCATCAGCAACGTTTGAACAAATCTTTCCTTCAGGAAACAAAAGATGGAAGTCAGGATTTACTGAGGGAGGTCGAATAAGTCCAGTTATGCCACACACAGTTTCGTGGAAATGCTCCCAGATGGCAGGATTTTCAGTTTGGGGGAGATTGGGTGCTGGATGGAATCACATCCGTCACCTCTGATTGCTCATTGAAGATTGGCCAGAGACTGGTAGAGTGCCAGGTTAGGCTGGTGAAAAGGTTCTGGCATAGTTCTCTGAATTTCTCTTGATTGTTTAGTCTCTCACCATACCCCTGGCAGCCATTTACTCTTCATCCATTCCGCATGCCATCTCCAAGTCTCAGTGCTAACTCTAAAGCAAATTATGTTTCCCTACTTACGCTAATATACAACACAGCTTCATATGCTTGGCTAAGAACACAAAATAGCTGACACCAAATTTAAAAAAAAGAGTCATGTTTAAACGGTTTGTGTGATCTTTGTCAACATATACAGAAACTCAGCAAGTCTAACAGCATCAGTTGAGAGAAACACAAGCATTTTAAGTAGTTTGCTTCTACAGAACTGAGATCTTCGTTTGCTTGACATATTTGCGTGATTTTATTAAGCTTTTTTTTCTGAGATCTCTTTTGCCAATATCTCAATGATAATTTGTACAAAATTACGAGGTCTGAAGTAGCTAAAGCTTCTGTTAATTACACTTGAATGTTCTATTTTATGGAGTTGTAGCGGCACTATTTTTTAAAAAGAAAATTATGTAAGGTTTGTTTTATTCTAAGGAGTTTCCTACATATTATTATGAATAGAGTTCCTTGGTTCTGTACTTAAGAATATACTAAATCTATGATGGAAAGATCATGAGTAGGCATAGAGGCCAAAATGGGCTATGAATGGGCATTGAGTTGGCAGGGAAGAAGCATGGGTGATACACAAGAAATTTAGAACTTATCTTTCAACACATTTCCATATCTACATCAGTCATGACTCCTCTGATCCCCATAAACTCCAAATCCTTGAAGAAATGGCATGGCTTCCTGAAAATTGTGAGGGGCAAAGAGATGCTTTGCCTGATTATTGAGTTAGTCAAATTAGACTCCTTACAGAGTGGAAGCAGACCATTCAGCCCAATAACTCCATACCAACCCTCAGAGCATCCTATCCAGAACCATTCCCTATGCTACCCCTATACCTCTGTATTTCCCATGGCCAATCCATCTAATCTGCACACCCTTGGACTGTGGGAGAAAACCGGAACACCCATAAGAAATCCCCACAAGCACAAGGGAGAATGTGTAAACTCCATACAGACAGTTGCCTGAGGGTTGAATCGATCCCAGGTCCCTGGCACCGTGAGGCAGCAGTGCAGGATGTGGACTCACTACCTGTGCCCTTATTCTGTACCAGTAAAGTTTAGAGGCTCCAGTAATGAGGCCAGTATTTCAATGGCCTTGAAATCATTAAACTCCATGGAAATCTGGATCATGCAGGTGATGTGATTGAAGTATTTTAATAAGAAAGGGCTGACAGAATAAATGTGGAGATCATGTAGGATAATCCAAAACTGAGCACCACATGTGCTAGAACATTATGAATAAACCCAAGAGGAATCTAAGGGGAGATGTGTTTCTGAAGAAGTGATTCCACAAACAATATTAAGGCGCATGCATAAGAGGCTTCAAAAGGGAACTAAATGAAAATATGCAAGAGAAAGATAATGCTAAAATACGGCAAGTAGAATAGGAGGGCACCCATGTGACATATGAAAACCAGTACAGACTGATCCAAATAGTCTATTTCTGTGCTGTTTATTTCATGTAAACTGATGAAAATACATCAGTTGCATTTTTCTTTCATTGTTAACAAACTTATCGCATATGCCAGGGAGTTTAATTCTTTTTCAAAAGTTAAATGTTCCTGCCCCATTATGCCTTGACTATTGCAATACAGCTGTGAGAACAACCAAAAAAAATCCATAAGACATTAAAATTCATAGAATGCATTATAACAAAATCCTGGAAGAGTGCCTGTTGTAAGCTCTTTGGGACCTTCCCACAATTCCCTGTTGCAGATTGCGAACATGGTTTGGTCTCTATTTTGTTGCCTTCTGTACATTTGAACTGGTATTATGCTGCCTGCATTATTAAAGCAGTTATCTATGCTAACAATGCAAAGTAGCAGTGTGTATGTCATTGATAATGTGACGATGAAACTGTGTGACAGGACAAGAGGGTTTTGGGGAGTGCAGGGCAGAAGTGACATCCTTTAGATATGGCAGTTCAAAGATCTTGCTGCCCATGAAAAAAATCTTAGACCTCTTCTTGATGTTTTCCAACACAGGCAGTAAATATTATATGTCAATATTGAAAGTTTCTTCCAGGTCTGTTCAATTTATTTTGTACATTAGGGATTTGAAGGCACAGTTTGTTTTCTATTCAACTTGATTTCAGTTTCAGGTTCCTTCTATGTGCTATTCTTCATGCATTGGAGTTCCTCCAGGATTCAGGAGCCTGTAGGTAGGAGCAAATGCGAGTTCCAAACTGGCATTTGTCGATAATGATCCCAATGGAGTTATTTTCCCAGAGGAAGGATCCCAATTAGCTGATGATTATCAGCCAATTGAGAATGGCAGATGGGATCCTGATACTTCTGCCCCATCACAAAGTTGGCAGATACAGCACCTTGGCAGCCTCACCAGGAGCCATGGGCAGTGTTGAGGCAAGTTGGTCAACATGAGAGGGCCTCAATATGAAGGTATCTCCAGAGGTATTAATATAAACTAAAAAATCATCAGGGTCAGAAGGAAGGACCTTTGAGCAGAGGGGAATCATGTCTGACATAGGCATTTGAGGCTTTTGCTGTTAGCAGCACCTATCTTTGTGATATGGATCCTTTAATCCCTCTGGGAGACAGATGCGGAGATCTGAACTCTCAACATCCTCCCGCCCCCAGCCCTCCAACTGCTCCCCCACCTCCACTATTGTACTAATGCTGCCCCCTCCACATTTCATGTCAGCTCTCATCAAGAGTCATCTAGACTCGGAACATCAGCTGGCTCTCTCTGCATGGATGTTGCATGACCCGTTGTGATCGCCAGCAATTTTGTTTCTAGTGCAGGTTCCAGCATCTGCAATAACTTGCTCCTACCTTGCTACTACAGAGACCTATTCCACCACCAGCAAGAAATTTAATGCCATCTCAAAATAATTCCAAATGAGACCTCAAAATTGTCAGTAATTGCTAGTCTCCATTAGGCAGATATTTGATCTATTTTTTCGGAACCCTCCTCCATTTTGGAAATGAGTGAACGAATTGTCCAGCAGAGTTTCTCAACCTTAACACATTCCCCCCTACAATCCATCCCCCATACTCCACAATGCCACCACTAACATCACTGCCCAGTTTCCAATTCTGCTATCATGAGGTAAGGAAAATTTTAGCCCTTGAGTTAATATGCTTACATCAAAGAATTACCTCCACTATTTAAACACACTAGTTCGCCTGTTTAAAATCAGCAGCTTACCACTTGTGTTAGAACAGCACAGAAAGGAATTCAGTGGCTAGATTTTACGAACATGTTTGTCTGGCAAAATGCTTTGAATTTCAGCAGAGAGGTCACTGCTGCAGTCCAATTTCACATTAATTAAAAGCTCGGCCCCTCACTGACATGAATTAACCACCTTACTAATATTTAAAGATTAAACCCGAGAATTCATAACTTGGTATTGCCTTCAGTGATGCGCTTGCTGTGGTGAGAAATTGTGGAAATCATGCCTTTTGAAGACTCATGCATAATTAAAATTGTATATGGACTTCAGCAAAGTGTTCGACAAGGTTCTTTGCTAGACTGGTTAGTCAGAATAGATCACATAGGATCCAGGGGGAGCTAGCCAGCTGGATATAAATGGGCTTGAAGGTAGGAGAGTGGGTGGTGGTGGTCAAGGATTGCTTTCCGGGCTGGAGGCTAAATGTCACAAGGATCGATTCTGGGTCCCCAGCAGTTCATCATTAATACAAATGATTTGGATGTGATTTTACGAATCCTGGTTAGTAAGCTTGGAGATGACTCCGAAATAGATGGATGCAGTGGTGAATGAAGAGGATTATCTCAAATTACAACAGGACCTTGATTTAGATGGGCCAATGGACTGAGGAGTGACAGATGGAGTTAAATATAAATAATTCTGAGGTGTTCCATTTTGGTTAGGGAAACTAGGGGTAGGACTTAGGCAGTTAATGGCAGAGCCCTAGGGAGTGTTACCAAACAAAGATCAACTGGTACAGGTGCCTAATTCCTTAAAATTGGAGTCGCAGGTAGACTAATGAAGAAGGCATTTAGCCTACTTGCCTTCATTGGGCAGAACATTGAGTATAGGAGTTGGGACATCATGCTGTGGTTATACAGGGTATTGCTGAGGACACTTTTAAAATACAGAGTACAGTACACCCTTTTACAGGAAGGATGCTGGGTAATCCAAGATGGAGGACAGGAACAATTTCTGGCTGTAACAGGCTGCTCCTTTTTTGAGACAGTTTGTGTTGGAGATGATTTCCTCCAATTCCAGGAGCAGCAATTACTGTTTTATAGGCTGTTGCATTATTTTGGAACTTTGGAGGAAAAAAGTCAAAACAACAGTACTTTTAAAAGGGAGAGGAACAGACATGAGGTCAGTGCAGGAGTGTGAGTGAGAGAGAGAGAGAGAAACCCACACTGCTAACTGGCACAGCAGTGAACCTGCACAGTTACTGCCTTTGCTGTTGAACTCATGTATCACTGGATATCAGAGTGCATCTGGGAAAATTATGGGAAAATTAACGAACAGTGAAGTTCGCAATTAATCTTGGATGAACCTACTTGGGAGAGGTCACAGCACAGAAACAGATAAGTGAATATTTTAAGTATGGCCTTACAGTAAGTCTACAGCAGTGAGGAGAGTGGGTTTTTTTGATTATATTTAATATTGAGGTATGTCTCTTGAACTTAAAAATATAAGACATAAGTATTAACTTAACCTGGAGCAATGTTTTGTAGAGGAATAAGTCAGTGCTATTTTCTGGGTCTGTAGATTGAAAGAAGCAAAAATAGCCTATAGTAGAGTGATATGCTCTTCTTGATGGATATGGGAGTTTATGGAGAGTTTACATGTTCCTAACAGAGGATTATATCTGCAATAAATGCCGTTGGTTGCGAATCGTATCATATCGAATGGATCGATTGGAGAGACAGTGAAAGGCAATGAGGAATTTACAAGAGCAAGGGGGTGTGATGGATGGCAGTTAAAGGAAGGGGGGGAGAAGTCGCAGATACAGTCACATAGATGGGTTAACTCCAGGAAAGATAAGAAGGTAGGCAGTTAATCCAGGATTCTTCTGTGGCTATCCTCATTTCAAACAAGTATGCTGTTTTGGAAAATGTAGGGGGTGATAGATTCTCAGGGGAACGTAGCACGAACAGCCAAGTTTCTGGTATTGAGACTGGTAATGCAATGATGGATACGTCCAGTTCCAAGTAATCGATTGTGTTAGGAGACTCTCTAGTCTGAGGTACAGACAGATGTTTCTGTTGCCAGCAGCAAAAAATCAGAATGGTGTTGCTTCCCTGGTGCCAGGATCAAGGATGTCTCAGAGGGCGCAAAATGTTCTCACGGGGGAGAGGAGCCAGTAGGAGGTCATTGTCCACATTGGAACCAAGGATATAGGAAGGGAAAAGATTGAGATTCTGAGGGAAATTACAGAGAGTTAGGCAGAAATTTAAAAAGGAGGTCCTCCAGGGTAGTAATATCTGGATTAATCCCGGTGCTGTGAGCTAGTGAGGACAGGAATAGGAGGATAGAGCAGATGAATGCATGACTGAGGAGCTGGTGTATGGGAGAAGGATTCATATTTTTGGATCATTGGAGTCTCTTTTGGGGTAGAAGTGAACTGTAGAAGAGGGACAGATTGTACCTAAATTGGAAGGGGACTAATATACTGGCAGGGAGATTTGCTGGAGCTGCTTGGGAGGATTTAAATTAGTAAAGTGGGGGTGCGGTGGGACCCAGGGAGATAGTGAGGAAAGGGATCAATCAGAGACTGGTACAGTTGAGAACAGAAGCGAGACAAGCAGTCAGGGCAGGCAGGGACGAAGCAGAGAACAATGTAGGACTGATAAATAAAACTGCATTTATTTCAATGCAAGGGACCTAACAGTGAAGGCAGATGAACTCAGAGCATGGTTAGGAACATGGGACTGGGATATCATAGCAATTACAGAAACATGATGGACTGGACTGGCAGCTTAATGTTTCAGAATATAAATGCTACAGGAAGGACAGAGGGCAAGAGAGGAGGAGGACTGGTGTTTTTGATAAGGGATAGCACGACAGCTGTACAGAGGGAGGATATTCCCAGAAATACATGTAGGGAAGTTATTTGGGTGGAACTGAGAAATAAGAAAGGGATGATCACCTTATTGGGATCGTATTATATACCCCTGAATAGTAAGAGGGAAATTGGGAAACAAATTTGTAAGGAGCTCTCAGTTATCTGTAAGAATACTAGGGTGGTTATGGTAGGGGATTTTAACTTTCCAAACATCGACTGGGACTGCCATAGTGTTCAGGGTTTAGGTGGAGAGGAATTTGTTAAGTGTATACAAGAGAATTTTCTGATTCAGTATGTGGATGCACCTATTAGAGAAGGTGCAAAACTTGACCTACACTTGGGAAATAAGGCAGGGCATGGGACTGAGTGTCATTGGGGAGCACTTTGGGGCCAGTGACCATAATTCTATTTTAAAATAGTGAAGGAAAAAGATAGACCAGATCTAAAAGTTGAAGTTCTAAATTGGAGAAAGGCCAATTAAGACAGTATTAGGCAAGAACTTTCAAAAGCTGACTGGGAGTAGATGTTCGCAGGTAAAGGGATGGCTAGAAAATGGGAAGTCTTCAGAAATTAGATTATGAGTCCAGAAACAGTATTTTCCCGTTAGGGTGAAAGGAAAGGCTGGTAGGTATAGGGAATACTGGATGACTAAAGAAATTTAGGGTCTGGTTCAGAAAAAGAAGAAAGCATATACTCAGAATAGATCAAGTGAATCCTTAGAGTGTTAAGGCAGTAGGAGTATACTTAAGAGGGAAATCAGGAGGGGAAAAAAGGGGACTTGAGATAGCATTGGCATATAGGGTTAAGGAGAATCCAAAGGGTTTTTACAAATACATTAAGGACAAAAGGTGCTGGGTCCACTACTTTTTATCATTTATATAAATGATTTGGATGTGAATACAGGAGTATAATTAGTCAGTTTGCAGATGACACCAAAATTAGAGATTTAGTGGACAGCAAAGAAGGTATCTCAGATTACAACGGGATCTTGATGAGAAGTGGCAGATGGAGTTTAATTTAGATTACTTAGTGTGGAAACAGGCCCTTCGGCCCAACAAGTCCACATTGACCTATCGAAGCGCAACCCACCCAAACCCACTCCCCTACATTTACCCCTTCACCTAACACTACAGGCAATTAAGCATGGCCAATTTACCTAACCTGCACATTTTTGGACTGTGGGAGGAAACCCTTCTTCACGATCCTATCTACCTGCGATTCCACTTTCAAGGAGCTATGAACTGCACTTCAAGGTGTCTTCGTTCAGCAACACTCCCAGGATCTTACCATTAAGTGTATAAGTCCTGCTAAGATTTGCTTTCCCAAAATGTAGCACTTTGTATTTGGGCGGCACGGTGGCACAGTGGTTAGCACTGTTGCCTAACAGCACCAGAGACCCGAGTTCAATTCTTACCTCAGGTGACTGTCTGTATGGAGTTTGCACATTCTCCCCGTGTCTGCGTGGGTTTCCTCGCTGGTACAATTGCAACATTTAAAAGGCATCTGGATGAATATATGAATAGGAAGGGTGGGATATGGACCAGGTGCTGGCAAGTGTGACTAGATTAGGTTGGGATATCTGGTCGGCATGGACGAGTTTGACCGAAGGGTCTTTTTCCGTGCTGTACATTTCTATGACTCTATGATTAACTTGAGAGAGTGCAGAAAAGCTTTGTAAAGATGCTTACGAGCCTGTAGGGTTTAAGTTATAAGGAGAGGCTGAATAAGTTGAAGCTTTCCCTGGAGCACCAAAGGCTGAGGGGTGACCTTATAGAGGTCTTATAAAATCATGAGGGTCATTAATAGATTTAATAGCCATGTCTTGTTCCTCGGTTGGGTAAGTCCAAAACTAGAGGGTTTGGATTTAAGATGAGAGGGGAAAAATTTAAAAAGGACCTGAGGGATAACTCTTTCATGCAGAGGTTGGTTGTGTATGGGAAGTTGTGGAGGTGAGTACAATTACCACATTTAAAAGGCATCAATGAGTACATGAATAGAAAGGATTGAGAGGGATCTAGGCCAAATGCTGCCAAATGGCACTAGGTCAGATTGGGATATCTGGCGGTGTCTGAGTTGGACTGAAAGTTCTGTTTCTGCGCTCTACGACTCTATGACCCTATAAATCACATTTTATGGAATCTTCTGTGACTTCAAGATGTCCCAAGTATTTCAAAAGTGAAGTCTATGGGAGATACAAGAGCCAATTTGTGCTCCCAATACAGCAGATAAATAAATCACCAGACTATCCATTTTTGTGGTTTTGGTTGAGAATAAATGTTGGCCAGAAATCTGGAAAAATAAACGCCTATTCTTCTGCAAACTAACATCATCAGATGTTTTGCTTTATTTTCCTGAAAGGGCAGCCAGGGTCTCAAACTTTTAACTGAGAGGCAAGTGTGCTATTTTTGAACCAAGGCTGACACTCTGAGCTATTGGAAAAACAAAATTAATCATTTAACTTAATGGTCAGTATACATTATGAAAATATACACATCCTAGTAACAGATTCCATGCCCTCTTTTTTTTTAAATTACTGAGCTCAGGATTTATCTATTCATGTTTTTCTTTTCCTTCTTCAAGTGAAGTAATGTCTTCCTAAAGTTTGCAGAAGAAGGCTGGTGGAACTAATACATTTCACGTGTCAGAGCTGATGTTCACTTGCTAGGATCTCTGGCTGCATTTTCAAAGCTGCTGGCCCATTTTTGCTGTTTTTTGCAGGTTGACATATGCAGAGTGAAATGCAGTTCTTAAAGGGCACAGTATGTATTCGCTGTGGGAAAGTGCTATAGTGAAGCATTGAGCTGGGAATATGTGAGTCTTTCATTTTCAATTTTCTAACCAGTGCAGAGAGAAAACAAAATCACATTGCTTTCTGCCACAAAGTCCCATTTTTTCAATATAATTCATTGCTGAAACAAAATAACCTTAATTTAAAAAATTCATTCACAGGAGTGGGACATTTTGAGATATTGATCGCAACAAAAACTTGCATGGAAAAAGCACCTTCATTGCAGGCAACAATCCAACGGTGCTTTGTTATAAGACCAGAAAACATAGAAGCAGAAGTAGATCATTCAACCCATCCAGTCTACTCGCCATTCAATGATCTCATGATTGATTTGCTAATTCTCAATTCTTCCCTTTTCTCCCACTTTCCTCCCTCTTCCCTATGTCCTTTGATTCCCTTGCTGATTAAAAAATGTGTCCATCCATAATGACCACTTCTCAACAGTGCTTTACAGCAAACAGTTCTCTACCCACTGAGAGGAGAGATTCTTCATCATTGCTACCTTAAATAAGTGACACCTTTACTCTGATATTATAGCTTCTGGTCCTCTTCTGCAAGGAAAACAAACTTTCTCCACCTACCTTGTCAAGTTGCCTAAGAATCTTATTTCTTTTCAATAAGATGACCTCTCATTCTTCGTCGAGAGTGTGGTGCTGGAAAAGCACAGCAGGTCAGGCAGCATCTGAGGAGCAGGAGAATCGACATTTCGGGCATAAGCCATTCATCAGGAATCTACTACAAGCCCACCAACTCCCTCCACCTGAAACATCAATTCTCTTACTCCTCAGATGCTGCCTGACTTGCTGAGTTTTTCCAGGACCACACTCTCGATTCTGATCTCCAGCATCGGCAGTCCTCACTTTCTCCCACCTCTCATTCTTCTAAACTCCAGTGAATGCAGACTCAATCTATTCAACTTCTCCAAGCATGACAGTCCCTCTATACCTGCTAATCTTTTCTGGTCTGTCTCCAATATCAATACTTTTTTTAGATAAGGTACCCCAAACTGCTCACAGATCACAGTAATCTGATTCATGCCCTGCATAGTTTTAGCAAGACCTCCCTACTTTTATAGTTTATTCCTCTGAAATTAAGGACAACATTTTATTTGCCTTCCCTAATACCTGCTGAACTTGATAAAAATTGGTGGGCTAATAGTAAGATACTTTGGATTTTGGAAATCTAAAACAAACACAGAATGCTAGAGAAACTCAGCAGGTCTGTGGAGGGAGAAAGTTTTATTTTGAGTCTGGTATGATTCCTGTTTGGAACTGTTGTTTCTGGATAGACTGTTGGTGTCTAAAATTGACAAAGCACCGGAACTGTAACAAGGATTTTGAGGGAACTTAGGGATATGGGCCAAATGCAAGTAAATGGGATTGGCTCAGTTTAGGATACCTGGTCTTCATGGATGCATTAGACAGAAGGGTCTGTTTCCATGCTATATGACTCTATGATTCTATGTTCCAGACAACACCATGCTGGAACTCCATCCTGAATAGCACTGTGAGTTTATCTGTACCACCTGGGCTGTAGCAGTTCAAGAAGGCAACTCATTAAAACATGGAAATATAGAAAATAGGAGCAGGACTAAGCCATTTGGCCTTTGAGCCGGCTCTGCCATTTATTTTGATTGAGGCTAATCATCCAAATCAACAGTCTGTTCCTGCTTTTCCTCCATATTGATTGAAAGTGCTATATCTAACTCCGTCTTTGGCATTGACTGCTTTCTGCTCATCACCACTGTATCAAGGGCCATTGGGCTTAGGCAGTGAATGCTAGTTTAACCAATGATGTCACATTCCAAATGTAATTAATAAGTTCCATAACCATAGATCCATTTTTCTGCACACCAGTTGCTGCTGATAGTTCAGCATGTGTACTTAAAATTGTTTCATTGCATAAGCTTTCATCTCCCACTATCACCCCTTTGTCATTTGACCAATTTCACTCAATCATAGATCTAATAAAATGGCACCAATTTGAAGCATTAGTTTTGTTTCCGTCTCTATTAAGTCAGCCTGATCTGCTTAGTAGATATTTGCAAATCAACCTGTTCTGAGGCATTATACTTCTAGAACAGGTGGAACTTTACCCAGGCTACCTAATCTGAGTATTTACAACTGAGGCTTATCAAACCGACCTGACCAAGTCAGCAAAACCAAAAAGGAACCAGAATAAGCCACTTGCTCCTTTGAGGCTGCTGCACCATTCAAATAGTCGATGGCTAACTTTTTACCTTGATGCCACTTATCTATGCAATCTGCATATGCTTTGATAGCTTTAATAAATTGATGGTACAATTATGCACATATTACCCACTCTCCATTAATGGACATTTCTGGAAAAGACTATTAATAAATTAAGGAGGTAAAAACAATGACTGCAGATGCTGGAAACCAGATTCTGGATCAGTGGTGCTGGAAGAGCACACCAATTCAGGCAGCATCCGACAAGCAGCAAAATCGACGTTTCGGGCAAAAGCCCTTCATCAGGAATAAAGGCAGAGAGCCTGAAGCATGGAGAGAGATAAGCTAGAGGAGGGTGGGGGTGGGAAGAAAGTAGCATAGAGTACAATAGGTGAAGCGCTTCAGGGCAGAGGAAATGACCTGGGAGTTGCAGTGGGAGAGGGACTCCCTGAGATTCTTGTAGAGAGAGGAGGAAAACTTCTTCAAGGCAGGCATCCCATTAATAAATTAATGTCAATCCAAGATCCCTTTGGAAATCTCCCTCTTATTCATTAAATGTGACAAAGGAAATTCCTACAATGTAGCTAACTGTAAGATCCTATTCTTTCCCAATAGCAATTTGTCACCTTGACTAATTGGAGGAGGTGGTGATGTAGTCATGTCATTGAAATGGTAATCCAGAGCCCCAGTTTAATTTTCTAGGAACACAGGTTAAAATCCTAGAATGGCAGCAAGTGGAATTAGAATTCAATTGTCAAAAACATCAGGAATTAAGGAAAAACCCAGTTTAATGGCAACACTGTAATGATTGTCACTAAAAGCCCATCTGATTCACTAGTGCCTTTTAGGGGAGAAGATCTGCCTTCCTGAAAGACTGACCTACATAGGACTCCAGGCCATAGCAATGTGGTTGACTCTTAATTACCCACTGGGTAATAAGGAGTAAAACAATAAATGCTGGTCCAGCTAGTGACACGCATTTCATATGAACAAATGAAACAAAACTGAAAACGTCTTTTTATCAGCCAAATGTTTTTTTATAATTCCTGAACTACACATGAGTATATTAAGTTAAACATATGCTTAAAACTCAGTCAGAATCAACGCCATGGTGAATTCTATTTCTAAATCGAGCTTTGTGGAGTAGATCCCTTGAGAGAATGTTACAGTGTTGTTACCTAAAGGTTCTGTCGTACATCTCCTGCAAGTTAAACAGTACACCAGCAGACTACTACTTCCAGCATTGCAGCCAACATTCTGGGAACAAAACTCTATCTCTCCGATGTCAAACATGCTGAAACATCCAAGAGACTGAGAATTGCAATTGACATAATTTGACTACAAATATAGAAGCTTCCATCAGCAAGAAGAAACTAACTATTAAAGAGTTTTCAAGCCATTTTAGGAAACACACTGATACCCTCTATGTAGTCAACCTAAGTAGACTGCAGATTAATTTAATCTGATCAGACTAGGGCCAATGATTCTTTAATATGACTTTGTTCTTCAATGGTCAAACTCTCTAACAGTGCCGTGCTGACCAGGGTTCTGAGCCTCCTTCTTGTTTTTTTTTTGTCCCAAGGCCACTGTCTTCATGTAAGTCCTTCTTCATCCCTTGATTTGTTTATGCTGTACTTCACCCGTCCTTGATTAGACCACTAACCTTTAGGCCAAAATATTATTCGTTGTTGATTTTTCCCATAGCTCATTTATTTCTGGCATGGTTTTTTAAAAGAAAAGGATGTATGATGCGCTAAGTGAATTTTCCACTTGTTTCTCTCAAGTATTCACTATCTTACAAATAGGGGCAAGATTGCCCAACCTATGAGTATCAACAGCTATTTGAAAAAAAACATTAACAATTGAAAAGACTATTCCTCTGCATACCACAACATTTTTCAACTGTTGCACCTTCGCAATAAATTTAAACATTTCGTCGATTATCTACTCATGTATGCAAACTCCAATTCTCTGGTCTAACTTGCAGCAGAATGATGCTAAATGTTTAGGGATGTAAATTCCAGATGTGTGAAGTTGTGTGACAAAATAATGAATCAATCAGCATTGAAGCGAATGATTGACAATCAGTAGGATTACTTTGTTCCATTTGATTTGTTTCAATGTCTGCAAACTATTGACATACCTTTATGTCACACTTTTTTCATCCACTACTTAATCTTTTCTTGAATCTGCAGGCTCTTCGTAGTTAAATGCACCATTCCAACCAACACCTTGGTGAATCTCCTTTGCACCTCGTCCAGTGCAATCACATCCTTCCTAAAGTCCAATAGCCAGAATTGCACACTGCTCCAGCTGTGGCCTCAACATAGTCCTTTACATCTCCAACATGAATTTCTGCTCTTCTAATCTATGCCTCAAATGATAAAGGCAAGTGTCCCTTATGCCTTTTTAACCTGCCCTGATACCTTCAGGGATCTGTGGACAAGTATGCCAAGATCACTCTTTTCCTTTAAGCTTCCTAATGTCCTGCTTCAGTTGACTACTCCTTTGTCTTGTTCCTTCTCCAAAGTGCATCACCTTATACTTATCAGGGTTAAGTTCTATCTATCAATGATCTACTCATCCAACTTTTTCAATTATGTTCTCCAGTGACCCTTATCTTCATTTTCAAATACCCAACCAATCTTTGTCATATGAAAACTCATTTATTGTCTGCACCTCTCACCCCACCATTATCCATCCCCACATTATTTGTACATACTTCAAATAGCCAGGGACCCAACAAAGTTCCCTGTAGTACACCACCAGCCTTCAATCACACAGTCTTCTACCACCACCCTCAATCTCCTATCACTTTTCCAATTTTAGAACCAACTTGATAAACTATTCTGGCTCCCTTGTGCTTTTACATTCAATTAGATTTCCTGATTACTTGTTGAACCTGCAGACTAACTTTAGTGATTCATGTACAAGGACACCCAAGTCTCTCTACATCTCAGAGCTCTGCAATCTTGCACAATTTCAATAGTTTTCTTTATTCTTTCTGTCAAAATGGACAATTTTACACTTTCCTACATTGAACTCACATTTGCCACATCTCTGCCCTGTCATTTAACCTAACCATATCCCTTTGGAGACTCCTTATGTCCTCTTCACAACTCATTTTCCTATCTACCTTTGTGTCATTAGCAAAGTTAACTATCATACCATCAGTCCCTTCATCAGAATAATTTATATAAATTGTAAAGAGATGAGACCCCAGGACTAACTCCTATGACATACCATACCTAACACCTTGTCAGCCTGAAAAGAACCCATTTATTCCTAAACTCTGTTTCCTGTTACCTAACCAATCTTCTATCCATGCCAATATGTTATTCCATACACAATAAGCTTTTATTTTCTGTAATAACATTTGATGTGGCACTTTAACAAATGGAAATCTAAGTCCAGTACATCCATCAGTTTCCCTTTGTCAACGACAGAAGCTAAATTTTAAAAGAACTCCAATAAATTAGTTTAGCATAATTTCCCTTTCACAATACTATTTGGCTCTGCCTGATTCCATTAAACTTATCCAAGTGCACTGGTAAATGCCTTTAATAATCACTTCTAACATTTTATTTATGGCAAATGTTAAGCTAACTGGCCTGTAATTTGCTATTTTCTGCCTTCCTCTCTTTTTGAATAAATGAATTTCATTTGTGATTTTCCAATATAAGGGAACATTTCCTGAATCTAAAAGGTTTGGGAAAACTAAAAAAAACACATCAACTATCTCGCTAGCCACTTATTTTAAAGGGCTAGGGTGAAATCCACCAGGACCAGGAGGCTTGTCAAATTGCAATTCCAACAATTTATTCAGAGCTGCTTCCCTGGTAACTATAATTTTCTTGCGTTCCTCTTTCCCTATCATTTCCTGATTTACAGCTATCTTTGGGATGTAACTTATATCCTCTTGAGACTGAAGCAAATGATCTATTTTTCAATTTGTCTGCCGTTTCCTTAGCCTTTATTACCAACTCCCCAGGTTCTTTCTTTATAAAATCTGCAGAAACTTTTTCTATCTGATTTTTTAATTCTAGCCTAACCTTCTCTTGTAGTCTATTTTTTCATCCATATTGTTCTTTTATTAATTCTTTTCTGTTTTTCATATTCTGTCCAGTCCTATACGTAACTTCCAATAGATGTGACTGCACTACATTGTGAGCCAGACTGACAATCCTAAATAGATTGTCAGTATAATCTATCCTATATGCAAGATTATCAGCAAATGCTGTCCAATTGTGGAATCCTGTCTAATGTTGGACTTTCTGTTTGCAATTGTAGGCTGGTTGAGTACAAGCAATGCCTAACCTGTCATGAACAAGAGAAGGGAAATGCCATTTGATACAATCGGCCATGTTTTGGGAAGTATCACCTAAGTACCTAACATTGCATTGGGACTGAAGTTCAAATATGATATTACTCATTTGTGAGATAGGCAGAACTTCGTTTGGATTTCGCAACAGGAGAAGTTTGGCAGTGAACACCACTTCTGTTGCTACTACATTCTAACAGTATGAAAGAGCTTCATCAGTTACTCAAACCTTTGAGATGTTTTCTGCTTTCAGGAATATCTAAGATAGCATTACCATATATATATGGGTGAACAAAGACCAAACTCATGATTAGTCTAGTAACCTTTCTCTGAACTGCTTCTTATGCATTAACATCTTTCTTGAAATATAGTAATCAGTACTATATATGGTATTCCAGATAAGGTCCCAGCAAAGCCTTGTACAGGCTTACTGTCCTTGGAAATTTGGTTGGAGGATGGGCCAGAAATTCCTGAGGGAGGGCTTATGCCAAAATGTCGATTTTCTTACTCCTTGGCTGCTGCCTGACCTGCTGTGCTTCTTCACCGCTCTACTTTTTGAACCTGAACTCCAGCATCTGCAGTCCTCACTTTTTCTCCCAGAAATTCCGAGGGTCTTCTTTCCAGATGGTGACCTTCCTGAGCCGAAACTTCCAAAAGTTGGAGACAGTTAGGCAGCAGCAGGACCAGACACATCAGGTTTGCTGAGTGGTGACTGGAGAGGGTCACATCTGTTTGTGGCTCTTCCTTCAACAGTGGGTCTTGTGACACTTCCCTGTCTCATGAGGAGGGACACCTTGCCTAGGCTCAAGATTTTCTGTCCCACTCTCACCCGGCCTTTGTTCCATTGGGCCAATACATAGACAATGGAGGGCAGATATTGCCATCTTTCCAGCAGCACTTGAGGGTGCTGGCTCTATCTCTCCAGGGCAGTCCCCAAACCACCCACAGAGGCAGACGGTTGCAGGTCTAGCTGCATTGCTGCAGAGTCTCAGCAGTCACAAGAAGGACTTCTGCAGGACTGTCTGCAGTGTTGCAGCAGCTGAGCAATAACAGGCAGTGCATTCTGCTCCAGCTTCTCTGCTATGAGGGTTAGTGACTTCTTTACACCTGCCTGCTACTGTTACTGCCTAGTCCTTCCTGTTCACCTGGACAAAGTCCTTCATTGCTGAGACCATCAGGGGGCTCAATAGATGATTGCTCCCCTGACTGCCAGTGATGTGGGGCTGTTTCACCTGCACCCATCTGTGGAGTTGTCACTGTTTTGGAACTCACTGCCCACTGAGATTTCCACATTCATGTTGCTGGTGATCCAGGAAGTAGTTTTGACAATGGTCCCTCCAATTCCTCAGCACTTTCATCTTGAGAGTTCATGGCAGACGGGTTGCTACTTGGTAGGGTGAAAGGCAAAAGACGTTGCAGCCACCAATGAGATGGAAGATTGATATCTCCATATCCCTGCTGGAGTACTCCGTGTTTTCCTATGAGGGTAAGAATCCTTTGCTTGGCAGGGGTGAGTACATGGATATCCACCACCACCCCTGTTCTGTGTTGCTCTGCCCTATTTTGGGATATTGTTTCCAGTAATGATATAAAGGGGGAACTGCATAAGCAATACAAAGAGGATGGCATGGCTATTAGTGCTGAGGTGATGTGAGGGAGTGAGGAGGCAATGAAGACGGCACATAGGGTTAATGGTGTGAGAGTATGGATGGTGACAAGAGTGAGTGAGGGAAGGTGCTGTATGCAACAGATGGGGTGTCAGACCATAGTTGTTTTGTGGGGAGTGGCTGAAACAGCACAGATAGGTGTAAGGTAGTAAAGGACAGGGTGTTGCACTTAGCCTGGCAGAGCAGAAAAGATCATTGACCTTGTTTTGCACTGTTGCCAAGTCCTCCTCACCCTAGAGATGGCACTGACCCGAGTAATGATCTCCAAACATACTGGTATTGAAGACCGGGACCCCTGGGGAGGTGGGGTCTCTTGGTTCCGCAATTGCTCAATAAACACACTTGTAAATGATTCTTTGTCAATCACACAAGCAATCATTTATTCTTTGAGATGGCCAAGTCGGTATTCTATGATCAGCCCAGAAGTATGAGTACTCTTAGACCACCAAAATAATCCGACAACTTATAGAATTTGCATTGAGTTATATACATTTATTCACAGTCAGACATGGAGCATGATCACATAGTACAGTCAATCACATCCTGCGAGGTCCTCATGCACTTTTGCCTTAGCCTATCGCGATTTCTTGTAAACAACCAGTTCTTAGAATCATATTTGTCCTGCCTTGTGGTTAAGGTTAAACCGTCAGTGCTGCAATTAATCAGATCTACGTCAGTGTGCGGTTTCTTGTTTCTGTCTGGTTCAGTGCAATTTAGCAATGCAGAAGCCATTTTGTGCAGCTCCTTCAGCCATTTTGTCCTACCTCCCAGATGCCCACATTCTCAGTATGATATGGTAGCATGATCTCCTCTGCTGACCCTCCAGCAAGAGGAATCCTCTCCCTCCACCACCCCAGTACCAGGTTCCTCTCAGAAGAATGGTGCAAGTCTCCCCTTCTTTGCCACGAGTCCTTACTCCTTCCAGAGTCGACCAGTACAGCTTCCAGATGGCAGCACCATGTAAGTGCACAGTTGGCTTTAGAAGGTGGCTTGGAAACAGGGGATGATGATCTTGGGAGGACCTCTGCTGAACAGCAAGTTGCTCTGGGAGCAGTGTGTGGTAAAATGTAAGCAAGTTAAATGTGATTCTCACCATGATCGCCAATTAAGGTGACAAGTTCGATAAGATACAGTAAAACAAACATGCTCAGCATTGCATTGAGAACCCATGACATACACTTTTCTGAAAAAACCGTAAGATTCAGTGCTATATTTCTGTCTCAGCTTTTACATCTATCACCATTTCACTGAATGTTTGACTATGTATGTCTCTGCCCTGTATCCTTCAATGATGCTTTGGTGTACTCACAAGCACCTAATTTCTATTTGTTCCTTAAAGCCATATATTTAACTTTTGCCTTACTCAAGCCTTAAATTTCTTAACAAAGTTCTCTAAGCTTTGGATGAGTAATTAACATTTCGATCTACTTGCCTTTGGGACTTAGTTCCAATGGATGAAATGATTGCATAGCACTATGTAATGAGTTGTCCTGGACAACACTTCTCTCTCAGTTATAATTCTCACTAAAGAAAAATGGTCTGATCTCACACTCATTCATAATAGAAAGTTATTTAGAGAGTTTTCCACTGATTTATTTAGCATTTATCCCTCAGCCAATATTATCAAAAAGAAAAATAGCTCATATATCACACTTGCTATTAGTCAGATCTTGCTGTGCAGAAATGAGCTATTACATTTGTCTATAAAACAAAAGTACCTACTTCAAAAGATTTAATTACTGAAATAAGCTGTGAAACACTTGAGGACATCTAATTGCAGGCTCCGTCTTTCATATAATCTGTTTTCTGTTGGTAATATGATTATAGAGAAAAAATGAATAAAGCAAATCTTGCACAGGATTAAAATTTAAAAACTGGACGGCAATGATTTACGGTAGTAATCAAAATCTCGTTGGCACTGATAATCTTTTAAAATTTATTCCTTTCTTTTTTACTCATTTGGTCGTCTGAGTAATGTACTTCACTGAGCTGAGCTGTTTAGCAGTTAGCTGTACTTGCAGTGAAGTGGGTTATCCGGGAATAAGTGGCATTTATAGCTCACTTCAATCACAGTAATCTGCCCCTTGAAATTTTCCTGGAATTCTTCTGCGTCTTTTAGAAGATTAGGGCTTTCAACATTTGAAGTGCCCTTATCAGTCAGTCGCAGTGATGGCTTGTGGGATGGTTGGCTGCGCAGCAAAAAGCCATCACGTTGAAGAATTTTTTTAAAAATTAAAAAAAAAATTCTTCTGTTCACTAACGCTGAGCTTTTCTTATCGCACCATCTGCTTTCTGTAGTACCATTTTTTAAAAAAAAAAATTTTCAACACGCTTGACTGAAAGAAGAATATATCTCAATTAATGATGAGTTTGACTCTCCTGTTCACGTGCGTTGCTGTTCGATTCACATAACTCTTGTTATGTTACACAGTCTGTATGCTGAATAAATAGGACATGTGGTGAAAAGAATATTACTGAAAGAAAAGGGAAGGCATTAATTAAATCAAGTCACTGCGACCTATGTTTAGGTCACTTCTGTTCCCTAATGTTTTTTGTTTTTCTTTTTTCCAATGCTTCCTTTACCCTCTTTCTTTGTCACTGATTAACATTTCTTTTTGCTTTATGGTCATTATTGTATTTTCCTTTTCTATTAAATAATATCATAACTAAGAAGCATTTTTATTTGCATGGTTTCTGGTCATGCTTAAACATATCTGGTGACTCTGAACTATGTACTTTAGAACTCCAGTAAAAACTCAGTAAAAGGAGTAGCCCATTCAGCATGCCAAGATTGCTTTGCCATTAATTAAATTGTAGCTGATCAATTACCTCAATGCCCCATTCCTGCACTACCTTCTTATCCATCAATGTCATTAGATCCTAGAAATCTATCATTTTCTATCTTTGACATGTTCAACGATTGAACATCCACAGCTTTGTTGAATGAAGAAAGTCCTTCTCATCTCAGTCTCTAATGACCTACATTTTATCCTGAGATTATATTCTCTTGTTCTCGAGGCTCACTAGCCAGGGAACACATCTTACTGACATGCAACCTGTCATGTCTGAAATACGATTTAAATTGCAATGAGTTTCATCTGTCACTTTAAAGAAAACAAGCCCAAGTTTTCTCACTCTGTCCTCACAAAACAATCCCATAATCCCGGGGATTGGTCTGGTAACCTCTGTTCAAATCCCTCAATGGTAAGTAGATCCATCTTTAGATAAAGAGATCAAAGCTATACAAAATACCCCATGTGAGACAAATGGTGCAAGGCATCCATATTCCAGAATTCAGATCCCCTTGTGATAATGGTCAACATCCCATTTGCCTTTCCATATACTTGCTTTATTGCACACTTACTTTTACTGACTAATGTTCAGGGATTTGTAGGTCAGGGGTATGCATTAGTCAGGGGTAAATGTACAGGGATGGGTCTGGATGGGTTGGAAGGGTCAGTGTGGACTTGTTGGGCTAAAGGGCCTGTTTCCACATTGTAAGGATTCTAAACAAAGAGAACAAGGTCCTTTTGCCTACTTGTCTCTACTTAAGAAATATTCTGTCTTTCTGTTTTCCTTGCTAATGTGAATAAGTTCATATTCATGCACATTGTAATCCATCTGACATGTTCTATCCCATTAATTTAGCTAGTCCACATCCTCTCAAAATGACCTTGCATCATCCTCACAATTTGCACCTCACACAGTTTTGTACCATCAGCAAATTTGTAAATATCTCAGCTGGTCCCCTCAGCCAAATCATTTATGCAGACTGTGAGCAACTGTGTACCTTACCTCTGACACTTGTGCTGCCCCCACTTGTAACACCTATTCTGCGATGAATCAATTCATTCTTACTTCTGTCTTCTGTCTCTTAACCAATTCTCAGTTCATAACAGTGCACTGAGATTACTGACAGTGTGGAAACAGGCCCTTCAGCCCAACAAGTCCACACCGACCCGCCGAAGCTCAACCCAACCAGACCCATTCTCCTACATTTACCCCTTCACCTAAAACTACGGGCAATTTAGCATGGCCAATTCACCTAACCTGCACATTTTTGGACTGTGGGAGGAAACCGGAGCACCCAGAGGAAACCCACGCAGACACAGGGAGAATGTGCAAACTCCATCCAGAGTCGCCTGAGGCGGGAATTGAACCTGGGTCTCTGGCACTGTGAGGCAGCAGTGCTAGCCACCATGCCGCCCACTTTCTAAAGTGCGGTACCTAGATCGGTACACGGTATTCCAGCTGCAGTCTAACCAGTGTCCAATATAATTTCACCTATTTCTACCTATTTTTGTACTCTATGCGCCCATTAATGAAGCCAAGAATATTGTATGTATTTTTGAACAGTTCTGTCTACCTGTCTTGCCAAGTTTAATTACTTATGCACACATACACCCAGATCATCTTGTTCCTGCTCACTCTTCCGAATAGTAACCTTCATCAGGAATGAAGGGCTTATGCCCGAAACATTGATTCTCCTGCTCCTCAGATGCTGCCTGACCTGCTGTGCTTTTCTAGCACCACACTTGCGACTCTGAACTCCAACATCTGCAGTTCTCACTTCCCCTAGCCTCAGTAATGGTGCCGGTGCACCATGAACTGAAAGCCATTACATCCACGCCAAGCTTTGAGCCATGCATTTCAGTTCTTCACTTCATTTATCCTATGCCAGCCTACCTGTGGCTGATGAAGTAATCAAGAGATTATTATCTTGAAGGCTTTGCTTTTAATTTCGCTCCTAAGTGTTGAGAATCTTTCAGTGGAACCTCCTTTCCATTTCAATCAATGTCATTAGTACTAATGTGAATGACAAAAGATGGATCCCTCCCCTTCCACTCCAAGTTCTTTTCAGTCCTGAGGAGATGCGTTTAACCTGGGCACTGGGCAGATGTGATGGTACTGTGCCTTTAAGAGAGATGTGTTCTGTACGGTTTCTTTTTGCAGAGAGGTATTGCTACAGGGATGCCAGAATTTCTGCTTCAGAAGTCGTGGGTACACAGCTTTGAGTTCCCTGTAGTTTCTTTTAAATTAGACAAAAGGAGCATGAGTGGGTGGAATCAGGCTTACGCAGAGGTTTTAGTTTGCATTCAGTTGGGGTTTGGAGTCGGCTGTTGAAGCTGATAGATAAAGCTCTCTCTCTGCTACACCAAAATGTTCTCTCTGCTCTTAGATTGTTCCTTTTGGTGTTCCTTTCTCCTGAACTGGAAGGAGCTAGCATGTCAGAAAAATCTGTTTTGCTGAATTTGCTTTTACCAAGGGTGAATTTATAGGATGCTGCTATTTTGGAAGAGTTGATGCTTGGTAGTTAAATAAGATATTAATTTATTAAGTATTATTCACGCAGAGGGTGGTGTATGGACAGAATGAGCTGCCAGAGAAAGTGGTGGAGGCTGGTACAATTGCAACATTTAAAAAGGCATATGGATGGGTATATGAATAGAGGGATATGGGCCGGGTGCTGGAAATGGGATTAGATTGGGTTGGGATATCTGGTCGACATGGATGAGCTGGACCGAAGGGTCTGTTTCCGTGCTGTACATCTCTATGACTCTACGACACTAAGTATTTCATTGGAGTTAAAGTTATGTCAATCTTTTCCTTTCTTTGGTATTTTAACTGTGTTGTAAGATTGGTGGTGGACCAATCAAATCACCTCTGGAACATTAATTAAAATTAAAATTTGAGTCTAAGCTATCTCATTGAAATAATTTAAGAGTTTGGTCTGGTCCATAATACACACAACACAGCTTTTGGAACTTCTGTTTATAATTACAGAGAACAGTATCAGTTCTCCTAATTATACCGTGCCCCACCATCACACATTCCCATTTCCTGCCCTTACTTGAATGTGTCCCTGTACCAAGATACTGTGGTCAGTTTGCTCATCCTCCCTGCAGTCCCCACACAATTTACGAGAACCTTGTAATTATTGGACATCTTCAAAGGCTGAGGCTCCTCAATTGCAACCTCCTAGTTTATCATTCCGGTATTAGCTGCAGTGACACCTTCCTGTGCCTGATAACAAATAAATTTTGAATTACTTTATCTGAGGGGTGTACCTGCCCATAGGAGCAAAGTACGCAGGCAACCTTCCCCTTCCCTGATGTGGCGCAATGTCTGCAGCTTGGATTCCAGCTCCGCAATCTGGATCCAAAGTTCCTCAAGCTGCTAACACTTACTACGGATGTGTTCACTTTGGATCACAGTGATGTTCAGCAACTCCCACATGTTCCAGCAGCAACACATTACCCATCCTGCCACTAGTGTTGTTTTTGATTTAATTTATAAATATATTACTCTAGATTCCCTGCCTTTTATATTTACTGTAATACTTTGTTTTTATAAAGTAAAACTAAAATCCAGTATGAACCCTATACTAAATCTTTAAAAAAGGAGACAAGAGGAGGAAAAAAATACTACAGAGCTAAACACAACTTGAAGACTTCACATTTCCTTTGAAGATTAGAAATATTCACCACTCTGACTCAGCTCCTGTACCTGCACTCTCATCACGCTGTGGTTTGATGTCCTTCCACTGCTGGTCTCAGTGCAGATCTTAATCCATAGCTTTCCCACTTACCTCTTGCCAAGGAAAATTTACTTCTTCAGTCTCTCTCTCTCTCTTTGCACCAATTTCCCACTTTGAAACAAATCTCCAAGTGTATAGTCAGTCAGCCTTTGCCTCATTCTGATGAAGTCTCGTGCACACTGATTGTGCTCTTTTCCTAACAAAATGAAATGTAATAATTCTGACCATTATGCTTCACTTTTATGTTTTAAATAATGTTCTGGTAAAATATACCTGAGGCAGTCCATGATTGTTTTAGGATTTCAGTGACCTTTGACATTAGTTTTACTGAAATTATGCCATGACTGTCTTTGGGACGGCACGGTGGCACAGTGGTTAGCACTGCTGCCTCACAGCGCCTGAGACCCGGGTTCAATTCCCGCCTCAGGTGACTGACTGTGTGGAGTTTGCACGTTCTCCCCGTGTCTGCATGGGTTTCTTCTGGGTGCTCCGGTTTCCTCTCAGTCCAAAGATGAATTGGCCATGCTAAATTGCCTGTAGTGTTAGGTAAGGAGTAAAGATAGGGGTATAGGTGGGTTGTGCTTCGGTGGGTCGGTGTGGACTTGTTGGGTCGAAGGGCCTGTTTCTGCACTGTAATGTAATCTAAACATGTACTGTGAAAAGATATATTTACAAAAGGTGAATAGGACTAGTGACCTGTTGGCACAGAATACAATATTGGGACTGGCCTGATGAATGAAATAGCATAAATTTGTCCATATGGCAAAAGCAAAAATAAATCAGTGTCAATATAAAGTGGGAAGCTTTGCCCTGTCGTTAAGATATTTTATTACACATGGAAACAGAAGACATAACTGAGGTTTTAAACAAGAGCTTTATATTTGTATTCATTGTTGAAAAATCACATATAGGTCTAGAAATGAATGAGGAAGCCTCCGATATACTTGATTAGATCAACTTTTATTGGGAGAAGACATTAACTGTTTAGTAACTTGAAGCCCAGGCTAAGATGAAGTATATCCATGGTATCTGTAGGATGCAAGAGCTGAGGGTTGCAGGGGCTCTGACATTAATTTTTTAATCCTCTCTGGCCACAGGAGGATGTCAGAAGACTGGAGAACAGCCAATGTAGCACTGTTTTTTCAAGAAGGTTAGTGGAGATAAACCAGGAAACCACAGATCTGTGAGTCATATAGTTATGGTAGGGAAACTATGAAAAAAATATTCTGAGGGACAGAATTAAATTCCACTTGGACAGCCAAATATTAATCAAGATTAATCATCATGCTATTTTAAAAGAGGGAGATTGTGTCTCTCAAATTTGATTTAATTTTTTGAGAAGGTGACTCTGTGTAAATGTGGATAGTGCAGTGATATAGTCCACATAGACTTTAGTAAGGCTTCTGACAAAATCTCACATAGCAGGCTGATTAA
Source organism: Chiloscyllium plagiosum (assembly GCF_004010195.1). Classification (NCBI taxonomy): domain Eukaryota; kingdom Metazoa; phylum Chordata; class Chondrichthyes; order Orectolobiformes; family Hemiscylliidae; genus Chiloscyllium; species Chiloscyllium plagiosum. The sequence continues at coordinate 26,645,600 of NC_057713.1, forward strand.
GAAGTTCAGAGCCCATGGGGTTCAAGGGCAATTTGGTAAATTAAATCCAAAATTGGCTTCATGGCAGGAAGCAGAGAGTGATGACTGAATGATGCTTTTGCGACTGAAAACCTGTGTCCAGTGACAAACCTTAGGATTCGGTGTTGGCTTTAGAACCAAGGAAACAAAGGATCAGAGAGACCTTGGAGTGCACGTCCATATATCCTTGAGGGCAAGTAGATTATGTAAATACGGTGGTTAAGAAGGCATATGGGATATTTGTGATTATTAGTCAATACATTGAATACAAGAACAAGGAGGTTAGGATGGAATATGTTAGTTAGTCTACAGCTGGACCTCTGTGCGCAGTTCTGATCACCAAACTATAGGAAGGTTGTGATTGCCCTAGAAAGTGTACGGAAGAGATTCACCAGAATGTTGCCTTGGTTGGAGCGGTTCTTTTCTTCATCATTCATGGAATGTGGAGTCAGAGCTGAATCAGCATTTACTTCCCATCTCTAATGCTCCTTGATCTGAGTGGCTCAGTAGAGTCAAAGTTTGTGCGAAGATTTGTAGCTCGGGTGCTCG
>NC_057713.1:26646238-26646450 GCF_004010195.1 Chiloscyllium plagiosum
ATAGTGGTCTGTCCCTGCCGCTTCCGGTTGTCAGTTTCAGCTGTCCGCTGTAATGGTTGGTATATTGGGTCCAGGTCAATGTGTTTGTTGATTCAAAAGGGCCACAACATACTGCAGTACACCAGGACTGCAAAAAAGAAGAAGAGGAACACCTATACAAGGTATTCGCCAAAACGGATACCCGCGCAACTTCATCAGCAGATGCCTAAGAG
>NC_057713.1:26646507-26704715 GCF_004010195.1 Chiloscyllium plagiosum
AAACACTATATAGTACAAACAGGAAGACAGCTAACAATCCGCATCCATGAACATCAACTAGCCATGAAACGACACGACCAGCTATCCTTAGGAGCCACACACGCAGACAACACGGAACACAAATTTGACTGGGGCAACACTACTATCATAGGGCAAGCCAGACAGAGAACAGCCAGGGAATTCCTAGAGGCATGGCATTCATCCACAAACTCCATCAACAAACACATCGACCTGGACCCAATATACCAACCACTACAGCGGACAGCTGAAACTGACAACCGGAAGCGGCAGGGACAGACCACTATAAACACCGGAGGAAACATCAAAGAAGCGCTTCGCAGGAGGCTCCCAAGCACTGATGATGTCGCCTAGCCAGGGGACGAAACGTTTGCAACAAAAACTTCCAGCTCGGCGAACAGAATCAGTAGAGTCATTTCAGAGAGGAAGTAAGAGTCAACCACAAATGGCTGTGGGCCTGAAGTCATGTGTTGGCTGGACAGGGTAGAATGGCAAATTCCATTTCCAAAAGGGCATTTGCGAACCAAATGGGTTTGTACGAGAAGTAATAATGGTTACATGTTTGCCAGCTATGAAGAAAGACTAGATAGACTGGGCTTGTTTCTCTTAGAGCAGAGAATACGGAGGGGGGAGCTGTGGTAGGGAGTTTTCTGATTGAGGTCCACAAGCTTCTGAGGGTTATGGACAGGGGAAGATAAACTGAATTGTTTCCCCTTACTGGAAAAAACAGCTGGGCACAATTTTAAGGTAAGAAGCAGGATGTTGAGACTGAAGTTGATTTAAAGAAGTGTTTTTTTTTCACCCAGAGGCTTTTGTGTACCTGGAACTCACTGACTGAAAGTGTGGTAGAGGCAGGAACTCTCCAGACATTTCAGAACTACTTAGATGAGCACTAAGTGCTATAACATACAAGGGCTCGAAAATGGAATTAGATTAGATAATGTTTGATAGCTGGCAAAGACAAGATGGCTTGAAGGGCCTCTTTCTGTGCTATGAAAACAATTTGATTCTATGACTCTATTAACACTAACAATATGAGAAACTATATTCCTAGTTTTATATATTTTTTTGCATCTCTCCATTTTGCTCTGAGGTCAATTTTAAACTCCCTTCATCAAATGAAGAGTTTGTATCAAACCAAAACCTCCAAACTTGTGCTTATATGACAAATTGTGCTTATATGGCAACTTAAAAATGGACAGGGGTTCCTATTGCAGCAAAGGCAGGCTGATCTTAATTTTCAAAGTTAAAAATCACACAACACCAGGTTATAGTCCAACAGGTTTAATTGGAAGCATTTGCTTTCGGAGAGCGGCTCCTTCATCAGGTGGTGATTTACAACCACCTGGTGAAAGAGTAATGTACTGAAAGCTAGTGCTTCCAAATAAACCTGTTGGACTATAACCTGGTGTTGTGTGATTTTTAACTTTGTACACCCCAGTCCAACACCGGTATCTCCAAATCATGACTTAAATTTCAAAGCCACAACTCAATATCATTGGTGTCAGAATAGGATTATAATATTTAGAAAACTGCTCGAGTCCAACTTCAAAATTTGAACCATGGCACGAAGCGCTGACTGGATAGAAAAGGCCAATAGAGCAGAGTAATTTTATTTCTGCCATATACAGCTGGTACAATAAAAAGGAGGCAACGTTCCTCCAGGATCAAGGTGTTACATGAACACACAGACTACATGAGAGTACAGCCATATACAAGACAGCACAAAAAGCATAGAAAAGTGCAAAATATGCAGGACAGCACAGTAATTCCTGACAAGACAAGACAATAGGCACAGTGGTGGACAAATTACAATATAACAATGAATGATCATTAATAAAACATTGTTTTAGCAACAATTCAAAATGTCGTCCAAGAATTGCAAATGGAATAGAATGTGATCATACAGTGTTAAGGAGCCTGATGGCTTAGGGGATGTTTTAAGAAGTGTTTTTGAAAGAGGAGCAGGAGCTCTGATCTCCCACATTGCTGGTACAACCTGCCAAAGCCCTTCCTCACCTCAGTTTAAGACAAGGACTATTCTATACCATTCTAAAGCTTCCAACCTGCTTCTCCCTATTAGTTTGCTCTTCTCCCCTATCAGTCTTGCCGGTTTTGGGAGGGAAATTATCTTGGATTTTTCAAGTGAGGCAAGTGAATTTTTCTTTGCACTTACATTGAATTCCAAACAAGTTTGATGTTTAAAATCTAGTCCTATTTCTCCTATCTTTATGTGCTTCTCCTTAACTTTCTGTCCCTGTCTAAATCTGCTGCTTTGTGTCTGTCTCTTTCACTTTCTGCCTTCATAACTGCCTCTTGTTTTGTTTTCCTTCATATTAGTTTCCCTGTCTGCTGAGCTGCTTGTCTGGATATTTACCAACTCCCTGCATCAGGATTTTCCTAACTCTTAATTTTCTTCCCTATCTCCATCTCTTCGCATGCCTCAGTAAATACCTCTACGTACCTCTGAAATGAGGCTAATATGAGGAAGAGAAAGCAAATGAAATGAAAATGCATTGGGTCTGAACTGAAACAGATAATGCTGGAAGAGTTCTGTCAGGAAATCAGTGTTAATGTGTTTGACAGTCTTGAAAAGACAAAACTACAGCCACAATGGGCGTAAATCCTTGACCAAGTAAGGTACTATGATGAGCAGGACCAAGTTCACAATATTAACCTATCTTCCTATCTCTCTCTCTCTCTCTCACATACACACACTCTCTCTGTGTCCCTCTTTTGTTATCGGCTACCATTCTATCGCTTTCTCAGAATCTGATTGAATATTCCAAGATCTGTGTCTTTCATCTCTCTATAGTCTTTATATCTCCCTTTCTTGCTTTCTCTCCAAGGCTGTTGATGACCTACTTATCTTACTTTGGTGGCTCTGTAGCTGAACAAAGACATTTTCTTTCCTGAAAATACAGAAGTATTTTTGTGAGTGGCAAAGTTTGTCTCTCTATACAACTGTCATTTTTTGCTTTATCAATTATCTCTGTGTAAAAGTAACCTTCAGCCGATTTCCCCCAAAGGACAGACAGGCAGATACGGATTGATATTTGATCCCAATTTGGTGTCCAGCTATTTTAAAGCTGCCACTTTTCTCCCATGATTGACAGGACAGAAATATTTGCAGGAGCAAAGTCTCTTCTTTTTATAATCACTTTTCAATTCCGAAGTGCTTTTATCAATTTGAAATCAGTTATCTGTCTGGCAGTACTGATTTAAGTGGGGTCATCAGTATGATTGCAGCAATAAAGCTTAAACAACATTTGAAAGGAGAATGACAAAAGCTGGAGCTTTTTTTTATTAGTTATCTAATTAGGTGTCTTATTTGGCTTACCTCATTGCCTCCTCGTGAAATCTGAAAAAATGTTAAAGCAGCTCACCACATAGAGGTTTTGCTCCCTATTCCATTTTGGCATTTATTAGTATGAGTTTTTTTTTTAAAACCAGTGGCAGGCACCTTTGGTACTCTTGTTTCTATGAAGGACAGTTGCAATCCATCCCCCCCATATCTGTCGGCCAACCGAAGACTCTTGGGAGTGGTAGACACTTTTGGAACTGCACGCGAAAGAAAAGGATGACATGAGAGAATGGCAGCTTTCCCAACAGGCTAAGTTGGTTCTGGGTGGACACTGGAGCTAGTTGCTCAGGTGCCCAGGGAAGCAAGGGTTGGTGCTTATAGTGAAGTTAGCTGATGCTATTGCTGTGGATGAAACCAATGCCACCAGGAGGTCCATGCTACTTATGTAAGAGAATGCTTCAGTAGAAGAACCGAACCCCAAGCTCACTCAAAAACAACCAGGACCGACTGACAGGTTCCCTGCATAAAAGAGGGCACACATGCTACTGATCAAATGTTAATTGTTCCAATACTTGTAGAGAATAATATAATTTATAAAAGATATTTGAATTCCAGTGACCATCTAAAAAAACTACATGTAAAACATAGAAAATAGGAGCAAGAGTATATTGTTCAGTCACACCTATTGACACCTTTAGGGTTACTATCTACTTCTTAAATATGCTTAGTGATTTAGCCACAGCCACCCATTTCCAGGGTCACGGCTCTTTGGGTGAAGAAATTTTTCCCCATGTCAGTCCATAATCCTGAGACTATGGTCCTTATTCTACATCTGTTAGCCAAGGGGAGCATTATTACTGAAATCCAGCCTGTCCAGTCCTTTACAATTGTAAAGGTTTCAATGAGCTCCCTTCTCATTCTTCTAATCTCCAGTATCCCCCTGTATAACACAGCTATCATCCCAGAATTTAACTGGTGAAAATGTTCTGAACTCCCCCTGTTGCTAGTGTAGTTTGTCTTAGGCAAGGAGACTAAATCTGTACACAATATTCCAGTTGGCTCCAGGGGTACAGCCTCAACAAGATATCTTTGTTCCTGTTCTCAAATCTGTTTGCAATGAAGGCCAATGTACCATTTGCTTTCTTAACTACTTCTTGCACCTCCATGATTGCTTTCAGTGACTGATGTACAATAATATGCAGGTTCTTTTATACTTCAACGTTTCCCAAGTTATCATCATTTAATTAATGCAATTAACAGATGGAGCATGGATATCTCCTTCCTTGTCTATTACCTATCTCTACAATCCCAAGTCCTTTCATGGAACAGGTTGCTTTCAGCCCATTCAACCCATTTTCAACTCCAGATAATTCTTCTATAACCTAATGGTTGCGTTCTTGTGCAATCACACTTTATAAACAGCACTTAAAGGGTTGGTGATGTAATCTGCATTACAGCCAACACACATTTTAAAAATTTGCGCTTTAGAATCAGTATCCCCAATTTGTCAATCACACTACAGCGTATTCGTGTTAGCGAAATGCGTGTTATAGCAGAACGACCTGTATTCATAATCCTATTATCACCTAACCAGATTTTCCTTTTCCCTGATTTACTATCAACATCCACTTGTCTGCCTATCATTTCTTTTCTCTCTCTCTCTGGGCTCTGTCTCAACTTATCGACACACTCCTTCACAGCCCCTGACAACACAATCCACCATCACGTCATCATCTACATAAATATCATCTTTTCCTTGCTGTTTCTAGTTCTGAACTTGAAATTTTACCTCTGTTTTGTCTCTGCAAATGCTATCAGAGCTGCTGAGTTTCTCTAGCGATTTTACTTTTATTTGTTTTAGATCTTCAGCATCTGAAGTTATTTGTTTCATTATATAATTTAATTAGTACTCTTTTTTTTCAATTAAAGTGGAAAACCTCACATTTCACATTATATTGTATCTGTCAAGTATTTGTCCACAAACTCCATGTGTCCAAAGTACAATAAAGCCCCTATACTGCCTCATCACCACTTAATCTGTCAGTTCTAAGTCATCAGCAAATTAGAAACATTACATGTAATTCTGTCATCTAAATTGTAATTCCCTCATCTTAGTCAAGCTTTAAGACTTTTACAATAAACATGTGGAATCAACATTGACTGATACAGGAAAAGAAGTGCAAGTTTTATCATAATGGACAATCCCATGCCATGATCAAAGTTCACACTGTCACTTAAATAGATACAATATTTTCCCAGAGATAACCCATGCTCCTAATGACCTGTTTTCTTTTACTCCTACCCTGGAGACTTCTCTGTCTAGCTAAAGCGAGGTAAATCTTGCAGCCTTGTTTAAATCTTCATGGACTTAGTCTTTCAAGCTGAGCATAAGTTCCTATCCATGTACTACTTGTTAAAAAAACATTCTGATGTAACACTGCCTGGATTTATCTCTTGGCCTTCTGTCTCCCTAAAAATCTTGCTAACAAACCTGCTTCTGCCAGGTTCAGAGACATCCTTAAAGAAAATGCTATAAGCAGAACTTACATTACATCCCATGTATTCTTCTTTCCTAAATTTTATCTCCAAATGCAACATATAATCATTTCAATCATGTGTCCAGGTTGAAATGCTAATTAACTATCTTTTAAACTCCAACTCCATTTCAAGTTGAAATTGATTAGGTAGGTTAAAGTAAACCCCTTTATAAAATATCTGGTTTTATAAAGGATTAAGTACTTTAGGGGATTTGAATGAACTTGTACAGTAACATTTGGAGTCAACCCTTAGTATGTCATTTAATCTCAGATTGGTGTGAAACACATAAAGTAAGTGGAGTGGGAGAGGGACATGATTTAAGATTGATGGGTCACAAGGGGTGGCTGACAGGTGAGGGGCATGAGGAGTGACAGTGAGAGAGCCTTTTTCCAACCATGTAACTGAGACAAAGCATTAAGCAATGAGGATGAGCTGTAAACTGAGCACTGAATAGCTCTGTGGCTGCCTCTGAATAGTTTCTGGGGATGGTGATGTGATTTTCTTATGCAGTCAGCCCCTGGACTTCAGAATTTATTTGGGGCATGTTTCCTGATGTTATGCATTGAGACTTTTAGAGTCTGTGTATAAACTAGCAGCTCACATGTTAAGGGAATATATTGTCTCCTTTCCCAGTTCATCAGCCCAGGCTCTACCCTTATCTTTTTACAATAAAACCAGTCAAACTAATTGCCGAGTAGGACTCAGAACAGGTCAATTGGAAACTCCCTCCCCATTCCAACCTTTTAACCTCAATTGAAGCCACAGTCCCAAAATATTAAAAAATGTTGTATTCGTAATTCAGAGGTGGTGGGAAAAGGCTCTGATTGGCTTACTAAATAGCTCAATTTGGGCAGGAGAGCCAACCATCTCTTTACCCGCCATGGCAAGAAGGTATGGCGACAGGAAGGTGATTACCACTTCACCTCCTATGTTGACATTTTACAAACTCTTTGTCTTTCAGCCCATCCCCATAGGGTTAATAAAATTCAGCACTTCGGATTTTTTGTTATTAATCTCTGTTTCCTCACTTGTACCATTTGAGCAGTGTTGGTAAAGCTGGAAGAGGATGCGGTTTAGGTTCTGAATCCAGGTACAAGCTTGTGCTCATTGATTATCTCAGCGTCTGAAATTCAGAGTTAATTTGATCCTTGAATATCTGTGACACAAAAGAATTCACATAGATACTTGTTCCTGCCTGTAATCAATATGGAACCTGCCAGAGACAGTAGAATTCTTCAATTTTACATTGCTAAGTCAAGATTCTGTTTGGAATCGATCAGCAAATGCTATGACTTCTTTTGACTCTGAGCCAGTTGCATAGTTAGTTGTCAGCTCGTAATCAATAGGGCAGAGCCCTGGGGAATTTTAATTTCAATCTCCTTATTAGTATAATTTGTGTTTCCTGTGCAGCAAGTAACAGGTTTGTATGTACTATGTGTCATTCAAAGGTCCCACCTGGTTTCCTTTACTCAACAAAGACTGGCAAATGACTTGTTATTCAATTGCCACTCTGCAATTCATCATTTCAAAGGGGCTGGTATTAAACAGCTTACAAGGTTAAAATGAGGGCTTTTGTGGCACAGGGATGGTGTTCCTACCTCTGAGGCTCAAAGACCTGGATTCAAGTCAACCTGCTGCACTGATGTGTCAGACTATATCTGAACAAATTGATTAAATATATCTCTAAAATTATATTTGTTTGCATCCATTGTAAATATTGCAAACAATATTTTTGTTACCCCTTCTATTCCAAACATTTCTGACCCTCTCTGATATCCTTAGCTCCCCACTTGATCCTGGTGATGAGCATACAATTTGGGGCAGGAATTTAGACTGTGTTTTTCTGTTTGCTTTATGGAAGCTTAAGAGCTTGAGGTGGGGAGAGTGAGTTTGTTAATATTGAAGAGGTCATTATGCTAAGTGAAGATTTTATGAGGCATGTCAATGAGGCACACTGATCTCTAAACAGGGTAATTAAGGTATCTTGGGCAGGCAGCTGTGCAATGGTGATGTCACTGGACTAGTAATCTAGAAACCAAGCTTGCATGCATCAAACATGGGTACAAATCTTACTTTGGCACATGGCGAAATTAAAGAATAGAGGTTGAATACTTTCTAAATGCGGAACAGCTTCAGAACTCTGAAGCACAAGGGGACCTGAGAGTCCCTCATTCACAGTTCTCTTAAAGTTAACATGTAGGTTCAATTAGCAGTTGGGAAGGCACATGCAGCATTAACTTTCATTTCAAGAGAACTAGAATGCAAGAGCAGGGATGTATTGCTGAGGCTATATAAATTCTGGCTGGACCCACATTTGGAATATTACAGGCAGTTTTGGGTCCTATATCTAAGGAAGGATGTGCTGATGTTGGAAGAAGAGAAAGTGAGGACTGCAGATGCTGGAGATCAGAGTCAGGACTGCATTGCTGGAAAAGCACAGCAGGAGAGGCAGCATCCGAGGGACAGGACAATCAACATAATGAAGGGCTTATGCCCGAACAGTTGATTCTTCTGCTCCTCTGATTCTGCCTGACGTTGGAAGAGGTTTATAAGAATAATGCAAAGGATGAGGACTTATTGTATGAGAGTGGTTGAGGAGTCTGTGATGGTACTCACTACAGTTTAGAAAGATGAGTGGGGAGTCTCAATGAATCTTTAATAATATTGAGAGGCCTGGAGAAATTGGATGTGATGAAGATGTCTCCATTCATGGGAGAGACTAGGACTTGAACAGAAAGCATCAGAGTGAAGCGTCAACCATTTAAAACTGAGATTAGGTAGAATTTATTTAGAGAGAGGGTGGTGAATCTATGGAACTCATTGCTGCAGAAAGCTGTGGAGACTATGTCATTGAGTGTATTTAAAATAGAGATAGAAAGGTTCATAATTGGTAAGGGGAGAAGGAAAGAAAACAGAGTTGAGATACATTTCCAGCCATGATTGAATGATGAAGTGGACTCATGGGACAAATAGCCTATTTCTTCTCTTACAGTTTTAGGATTTAGTGATGGTAATATCATTGAATATTAAGAGTAGTGGTTGGATTGTCTCTTATTGAGGATGTTCAGTGCCTGGCATTTGTGTGGCACAAATGTTACTTAGATTAGACATGACACTTTTAAAAAAAATATTCCTGGGATGTGAATGTCATGGCTTGGTCAGGATTAATTGCCTATCACTATTTGTCCTTGAGAAGTAAGGGTTAGCTGTTCTCTTGAACCATTGCAATCTATCTGTTGTACACATGGTGCTCGTATAAAAAGAGACAGCAAGAATTTTTACCCAGCATCAGTGATGGACCTACAATTTAAGTCCAGGTCAGAATGATGTGCAGATTAGAGGGAAAATTGCAGGTGATGGTGTTGAAATGAATTTGCTGCCTTTGACCTTCTGGGTGGTGTAGGTTTTAAATTTGAGAACTGCATTTGAAGGCAGAGCATCTTACAGACAGTACACACAGCCATCATTGTGCATTAGTTGTGAAGGGGATGAATACTGTAGGTACTGGATAGGGTGCCAATCAAGAAAAATTCATTGTGATGGTGATGGCGGTGATTTTGTTGAGTGCTGTAAGAGCTGTACTCATCCAGGCAAATGCAGAATATTCCAACTTACTCCTGCCTTATGCCTGTAGATGTTAGATATGTATTTTGGAGACAGAAGCAGAATTAGCCGCCACAGAATTTCTAGCCTCTGACTAGCTCTTGTAACCACAATATTAAAACGGTGGGTCCAGTTTGTTTTGTTGTTGATTGTGCTGATGCAATTCAATTGCAAGGGGAAGTGATTAGGGTTATCTCTTGTTGGAAATGGTCATTGCCTGACAATTTTGTGGTACATATACTACTTGCTACATATCAGCCCAAACCTTAACATTATCCAAGTCTTGCTGATAATGAACCCGGGTTTCCTCATGCGAGGAGGAAATGGTACAGAACTTAGTACAATCATCAATGAATATACCCACTTCTGACCTTAAGAGCGAGGGAGGCTAATCGAATAAACAGCTGAAGATAGTTGGGCCAATGGACACCATCTTGGTGAACTTATGCAGAACATAGGACATAGAACATTACAGTGCAGTACAGGCTCTTTGGCCCTCGATGTAGCACCAACCTGTGGAACCAGTCTGATACTATTCCATTCTCATCCATATGCCTATCCAATGACCATTTAAATACCCTTAAAGTAGGGAAGTCTACTACTGTTGCAGGCAATGTGTTCCACACCTCTCCTATTTTCTGAGTAAAGAACTGACCTCTGACATCTGTCCTGTATCGATCATGCCTCAATTTAAAGCTATGTCCCCTTGTGCTAGCCATTGCCATCCAAGGAAAAAGGGTCTCACTGTCCAACCTATCTAAACTCTGAATACCCCATATGTCTCAATTAAGTTGCCTCTTATCCTTCTTCTCTCTAAAGAAAACAGCCTCAAGTCCCTCAGCTTTTCCTCAGAAGACCTTCCCTCCATACCAGGTAACATCTTAATAAACTCCTCTGAACCCTTTCCAAAGCCTCCTTCCTATAATGTAGTAACCAGGACTGTACGCAATACTCCAAATGTGGCTGTACCAGAGTTTTGTACAGCTGCAGCATGATCTCATAGTTCTGAAACTCAATCCCTCTACCAATAAAAGCCAGCACGCCGTATGCCTTCTTAACAACCTTATCAATCTGGGTGTCAACTTTCAAGGATCTATGTACCTGGACACCAGGATCTCTCTGCTCATCTACACTACCAAGGATCTTACCATTAGCCCAGCACTCTGCATTCCTGTTACTCCTTCCAAAGTGAATCACCTCACACTTTTCCACACTAAACTCCATTTGCCACCTCTCAGCCCAGCTCTGCAGTGTATCTATGTCCCTCTGTAATCTGCCACATGCTTCGGCACTATCCACAACTGTACCCACCTTCGTGTCAGCTGCAAATTTACTAATCAATCCTTCTACAACCTCATCCAGGTCATTTATAAAAATGACAAACAGCAATGGACCCAAAACAGATCCTTGCGGTACACCATTAGTAACTGAACTCCAGGATGAATATTTCCCATCAACCACCACCCTCTGTCTTCTTTCAGCTAGCCAATTTCTGATCCAAACGGCTAAATCACCCTCAATCCCATGTCTCCGGAAATACCTTGGCAATAAATATCCTGTTGACCTCCAACAACAATCATCTTCTTTTGTGCCAAGTATCAGTGTAAACAACAGAGTTTCCTTCTCATTCACATTATCTGCAAAGTTGATTATTCAAAAATAACTTTGATCTCAAAGGCAATCACACTTACCACATCTGTGATTCAGCTCTTTTTTCCCTGTATAGATGATTTTAAAAAGTCACATCAAAATCCTGAAACTGTACAGATCTATCTATGCCACAAGAACTGAAGCAATGAAATAAGATAAATTGTTACCGCTTTCACAATTAGGGATGTGCAATAGACACTGGCTTGTCATTAACACTCACTGATACAGTTGTCCCACATAACATGTACCACAGTTAGTTAGTTAGGTTCTCATTGAATCAGTTGTCTTGAAGTTTGTTTACAACACTGACTATTTGTAGAATTGAAAAGGATATTAGTCAGAGTTCTACATTTAATAGTGATATATGCATTATATAGACAGACCTGACAGACTGAAGGCACTGACCCCATTACACAAAGAGTATTATTGAAGGCATGGCAGATAACTTTATACCAGAAATTCACATGTCATAGTGTTGTGTAACTATCTTCAAGATTCAAGCTAATTGGTCTGTATTCTAAGCCATACTACAACCATTACGTCCTGTGAATGAATAGAAACAACACACAAAAAATTTATCAGCCGGTCACCAATATTACTTGCGATGGAGTCCTTGCTCTTCTTTGAGTTTGCACTTTTGTCTGCAGCAGATGGTAAATTATTGTGGTGATGTCCTCAGGGAAATGCAAACTTCTCACATATTATCCCTCACTGAGGATCGAGTGAGAACTGCTTCATGGTACATGAAGGGCTGGGACAGTCTCCTGCTCAGAACCATTCTCCCTCTCTTCTTCTTCAAGCCTCCTGCAATACAGGGCCTCTGTGTTTTCTCTGACTTATACTGTCTTTAAACCGAAATATTTTCAAGTGCACCAATGTCTGGGAGCAATTAGTTTGAGCATAACTTGAAGGTGGCAAAAAATCCTCAGAATCTGCCACATCACTTTCTGTGGCGTTTTGCAATTTTAAACTACTACAGTAAGCACCAAATGATTATCGAATTATAGAGAGAAATCAACTAGGTGCAGGCACAATGGGCTGAATATCCTTCTTCTGCACTATAATCATTCTGCGATTCTTTGAGCTTACTTGGAAGTAGATGATTATTCATTTAAACAGTGATGTTAAATGGCCTTTTCGGCTGCTGAGTGTATATTAAACTTTGTGAGGTTAAAGGAGGTCGTTAGGCAGAGATTTTGATCTCTAAAATAACATCACTGACATCATCGCAATGTTGCACACGGATCCTAACCCCTCTGCAGATTTCCACTGGCCGTCACTGCACTTCACCAATATGGTGCCTGGAGTATTTCATCCCAATAGAGTGTGCATGCAGCTCAAATGTCACTTGCACTCATCATGCCACAAACAGCTGCTAACAAGCACAATATCTTTCACTTTGTCTTTAAGTAGCAAACGCTCAGACTAATGGAACTAAGAAAATAATGCATTTTTCATTAGCTGGCAAGAGGTGTAATTAGTGGTACAATAATTAAAATAATGAGTTAGATTTTCTGAAGTTAGCCACAGTAATGTATGAAGGAAGATTTAATGAAACTGTGAAGCTCACAGCTTAGTGTGGAATGTAATGACCATTGAACCAGAATAGGTTGTTACTGTAGAAACCATTATCACTCAATGAACTATTCCAAATGGTGCATTGCAAATTTGTAGAGGCTGTATCAGAGCAATTTATATGTATAATGCATAATTATATTTTGTTTTAGTTATCCATAAGATTTTGTCACAATTCCTTTCTCCTATAAGTGAATTCTTATTTTGGATGAATGAAATAATATTGTTTTCATCATTAAATGATTGCTGGAGCTCATAGTTTTATTTGTGAATGAGTTGACCTGCTTTTAGATACTTTGCTGTGATCCTCTTGAGCTCTTTAAAAAGGAGATAGTCAGTGTTATTTGTTTCCCTTTATGGAAAATAATACTTTACAGAATTGAGTCTTCCAAAAGTTTAGGTTTTGACATCTTAAAACTGTCTAGGCTCTAACATCTGAATGTCCAAAAACATCCTTACCGAATCGACTCTCTGCTTTTTCCTTAGGACGGTCTGTAAAATCTACCTCTTTGCCAAGCTTTTGGTGACATATAGTAAAGTATGCTCCTTTAATTGGATATCAATTTTCTATCAGCTTTAGCTCCCGTAAAATGTTTTGTTCTGGAAACATCTGTGCAGAGAGAGACAGTTACCATTCCAGGATGTAGGTTTGCTCGCTGAGCTAGAAGGTTCATTTTCAGACGTTTCGTCACCATACTAGGTAACATCTTCAGTGAGCCTCCAAATGAAGCTTCATCCAGAGGCTCACTGATGATGTTACCTAGTATGGTGATGAAATGTCTGAAAACAAACCTTCCAGCTCAGCGAGCAAATCTACATCCAGAACTCAACCTGAGCTACAGATCTTCTCAAAACTCACTAGTTACCATTCCAATTCCATTGACTCCTCTTCAGAACGAAAAGAGGGTGGAAAAGAGATGGGTTTAAGCTCAATAAAATATGGGGAAAAGTAGATGGTTGGTGTTAATAGCAGAAATCGGTTTACCAAAAGCCAGGCAAAATACTAGGAGTTGGGGAATTAGGAAACAATGAACATGGGGACAGTGTTAAGGTCTAATTTTTTTTTTAAAATTAGTTCATGAGATATTTACATTACTGGTTAGGCCAGTATCTATTACCTGTCACCAGTTGCCCTTGAGAAGTTGGTGGTGAATTGTCTTCTCGATCTGCTGCAGTCCATGTGCTGCAGGTAGCCCCACAATGCCATTAAGAAGGGAACTCCAGCAACACAGAAAGAACAGCAATTATACTTCTGAGTCAGTATGGTGAGTACATTAGAAGAAAACTTGCAGGTGATTGTGTTCCATGTATCCCAACTGCCCTTTTTTTACTTGATGGGCTTCATGGGTTTGCACGATATTTTTTTTTTGCATCCTGTAGATAGTACATACTGCGGCCACTGAGTGTTAGTGATGGAGGGAGGGGATGTTTGTGGATGTGGTGCCAAATAAGCAAGCTCATTTGTCTTGGATGGTGTTGGTGTAAAGAACACTCTTCTTGAGTGTTCCATCTGGGCAAGTTGGACGTATTCCATCACACTCCTGACTTGAGTCTTGTAGATGACAGGTTTCAGGTGGCCAGGAGGTGATGAAATACTTCCAACTACCTTCAACAGCATTATCCTCTGATCTGCTGGGATTGTGGTTGGTGGAATCAATGTTGAGGTCTGAAAGCTGTCAAGTATCTAAATGGAAAATGAGGTGCTTTTGCTCCAGTTTGCATGGGCTTCTCTTAAACGCTACAGCAGAGATAGGATGGAAATGTGAATATGGGAACAAAATGATGCACTGAAATAATAAGCAACAAGAAAGTCAATGTCATTCTTGTGGACAGAGAAATGTTCTGCAAAGTGGCTGCCCAGTTTATGTCTGGGATTGATTAGTGGAGGCTGGATTGGGGAGAGGGAAAAGGGGAGATAAGAGCAGCAGGTGATGTGGGGCGAGACCAGGTAAAGAGGGGAGACCAGAGCTGGGGACAGCAAGAACGGTGAAGAGAGAAAAGAGGGGGAGTGTATAGTGAGGATAAGGGTGAGTGAATGGAAAAGAGAGGGAAGGTAATGGATGAGAATAATGGGGGGACGAAGGAGCAGAAAAGAAGTAGAGGAGCTAGTAAGTTAAAGTGAAACACAAGGACAGGTTGTTGTGAAGGAGGTCGGGTTGAGCTGGGAAGGGGACAGCGCAGAGTGGGAAGGATATGGTGGAGTGGGAGCAAAATTGTGGAATCTGGAGGAAGGTGAAAGGAGTATAGAGGCTAAGAGGAATGGAAAGGGAAGATGGCAAGGGGAGACCAACTGGATGGAGAAAGAATAAAGGAGAAAAATGAGCTGGGGAAATGGGAGAGGGATGTAGTAATGGGGAGAGAGACGTGGGGTGTGGAAACAGAGACAGGTGTGTGGTGGCTGGAAAATGTGGGGTACAGGAGATTGCAGAGTGGGAGAGGAATGAGAGAATGGAGTGGACTAGGGTAGGGAGGAAGATTGATGTGGATTTAGGTAGGAAGGGGGAGAGAGGTGAGCAGAGGAAAGAGAACAGGAAGGAAAGATGAGAAGAGGAACAGAGGGGTGAGAATTATAATAACATAAAACAATAAACATACAATATTAAGTCAAAATATCAAGCATTAGCAGGTACAAAGCTAATGTAAGTAATAAAATTAAAGTTTCATTGTTGTGAATTTTTAAAAATAATGACTGTTTGCAGCTAGGATTTAGAAAAATTTGAATCCCCAAATTTTTCTTCTATTAATTGCTTCCAGGCTGATCCAGTTTGTGTTTTAACTAACTTTATTCCTTATTGATTTCCAATGATTTCAATTGAACACTGTTGAGCACTTTAAAGGAAAATAAATCTTTGCACTTTATCTGTTGGAACACGATGATTTCATTTCATGATCACTGACTTCATTACTGGATACCAACCAATGATTGAACATTTTGGAACAAAGATTGATTATCTTGAATATAATGGTCTTGAACACAAATCACTGCAAATGGACGTGATCAAATGCTGTTGAGTTCAATATCATGCTCAGTATTTCTGGTAAGATATCTTCTCTCTTTATATTGACAGCTTTGGACCCACAGAAAGGGCAGATTAGAAAATCCATCAATACTCTCAATAATAAACTCATTCAACTTGTAGCCATGATAATCAAGGGAATTATTCATTTCTTTGACATCTCAATATTGGCACAAGATAATAGGCATAAGTTAGTAATAAAAAAATTCTGCACAAGCAGCTGTCATAGTCTAAGAACACCACGAATCTTATATGCACATAGTTGAAAGATTTTAACCAAGAAATTGTTAACTTTTAAACAGCATCACCAAACTAATTCTCAAATTGGAACTTCACAATCGATTCTGTACATTACAAGAGGATTCATTACTTTTCATTCGGTAATAAACTTAAAACTCATGTTCAAGGAGTCAATGTTTTCAAGTTCTCCTCACTTTTACAGTTAGCTTTGTATTCCTGTTAGAGACCTTGAACACTGTTCTGTCTCCTTTGCAGCCCTCCATTCTCCACCTGCTTTGCAGCTTCTTCCATCCACACCTCTTTCCTCACCTTAGAGATTCCCTCTCCCTCCATCCCCTTCTTGCATGCCCCTCACCTCACCTTCATCCATGTTTTGCAGTCACCCTCTCCCCCAGTCTATGTCCACGCAATCTCCTTCATTATCCACCAGCTGCACCATCCCCCCTCCCCCAACCTCCCTCAATACTACCAGCAAGCTCCACCACCCCCACACACCCCTACACCTCCTTCTCCCCAGCCCACCTTAATTGCAGCCTGCATTCATCCTCAAATCTTTTTCTCTGGTTGGTGATTGAGTTTTCCTGGATCTTCTGACGGTATTTGCCTGTTGTGCCTGAGTGTTTTGGCCATCAGCACAGATCCATCATCTATTATTTCTGAGCCTCTCTCCCAGTGCTAATTAAGTACTGCCAATGACAAAAAAGAAAGTCACGAAGGGTGGATGTTTTGGGAGGTCTCACAGCAATGAACTGGTAGATTGCTAGCAGAGACAGTCTAAATAGGTTTACTACAAGATTCCTACTCCTTATGTCTCCACAGTGACTGTGAATTAAAAGTGTTCAAAACAAAGAACTGGTTTCACAATCCCCTCCCATAGTCTTCACCCCTTGACAAGGCTGTAGCTGCTTACATGTTTAGGTCAGAGTTCAAATTATTCCCATGGTTCAATAAAATCTTCGGACCCTGAAGTAGAGTTCAACTGTAATCAGCCTGTTTCTTGGCAAATGTTCAGATCAGAAAAGCTGATTAAAATGAAAGTTAGTTTACAAGTGATCAGAATTTGACAGATGAGTCAGGTCAGACATTTTAACTGCCCAACTGATCCTGTTGACATTCCACAGGATCCATAAAGCCAAAACCACCTCCCTGTTTCAGATCTTAGAGTAATTATTTCATCAATTATTTATTTCCCTAATTTTATTCATATTTTCTTTACAGTTGTTTTCTTTGTTCTTGTTTCTCTTGTTGTTGCTTTTGGGTAGTCATTGTTCATCATTCCACCATTCGCACCTGTGTTGACACATCTTCGGCCTCCTTAATTGTCCCGTGATCAAACACAGAAGTCTTGTGCCACCATGTCCTCTGCCCTTCACCCCTACCATGGAACTTCATTATTTTTTTCCCAGTCCTGCCTCATTTCAATGTACCAAGCATTTAAACTTTAACTTAAAAACAAACGCAGTCCAGCTTCCATGTTAAAATGCCCAAAGCATGGAAAGTATCCAAGTCTGAAGATTATGGTGATAAATAAATTGTTATTGGATTCCCTTTTTATTCTGCCTGGTGTTAAGTGTTGAGTCAACTGTTCAGTTGATATCCATGCTTCCAAGTGAATGACACAACGATTTCACACACGCCAAGATGTTCACAAATAATATGCTATGCTGACTTTAACGACAGGCAGACACACACACACATACACAAAAAACATACACACACACACACACACACATGCACCTTGTTATTTTACCTGCTTTCAAACCTGCGTTTGCCTGATTATTTGCTTGTCAGAATCTCAACTGGTTCTCTGAAGATTGTTGGGAACATTTTTGCAATACATACATTGAACAATTTTAAAATAATCATATTCACAAAAGTAGGACAGTTAATGCCAGTCTTCTTGGTATTCTTAACTTACTGGTTTCCCTGGATATAAATTGGGGCCACACCAAAGTTCAGACTGAATGAGCACAGATGATTAATTGGACAAATATTCCAGAGCCTTCATTTCCACTGTCAAGTATCACTAGAGGAACCTGTATCCGTAACTTCAGGGTAAAAAGTCAGTAAATTGGAAGGTAATGGAAATAATTTAACAGTGGGGCAACCAAACCCTTTCCAATGGATCTACTTGCAGCAAAATGTTTCCTTTTATAAAATTGCCATTATTTCACAAGAAGTGGGTTTTATTGATAAGGGCAGAATTTACTACACATCTTTAAGAAGGTAGGGGTAAGCTGACTTCACAAATACAACTGAATGACTTAATAAGCTGCTTCAGAGAATGTCAAGGGTCAATCACTTTGATCTGCAGCCACATACAGGTGAGATCACATTGGGGACAGCACATTTCCTTCACTAACGATGAATCACAATGGAATTTTAAACAATCCACCCATTTCTTGGTTATCATCACAGCTGTGAGATGTTTTGAGATTTTCATTCAGTTAATTAAATTTAAACTTCGCAGCATTGGAGGAGATTCCTGTCACCAGATTGCTAGTCAAGGTCTCAGGATGGCCAGTCCTTGTCCACTTTGCTGTTATTTCCATTCCATTTTTCTAAAAATAACTGGCTGATGGCAGATGCCCCCCTCCTCAAACTTTGACATGCCCAAACGTCTTCAGGTTGTTTGTTGACAGCTGGTAATGAGATGCAGTCTAAAGCTCAACAAACAGAATTATTCAGGGTAGCTTGTGGAGCTGAATTAATGTTCCTGTAGTGTCCCTAAAGAAGAAATATAAGTTGTTTCTCCTGAATGTGAAGCACAACGTGTGTCTGACACAGTATAATCAGGGCATAAATTATCCAGAACTACTTCTTTCTTCTCTTCTGGATAACACAATTGGGCAAATCAATGGAAAAATTCTGTGAGATGGCATTATCCTGTAATAAGCTATTTGCACTTATTGTTCTTCCTTCAGAAATCCACATAAAAATAGAATGTACTTGTTTTAGTTCATCAGTGTTTTAACTTGTAATTCTTTGTTAAGAATTGTTACAGCATGGTAAGATTTTCCTTATATTTACTTTCTTTCCTTTGTCGTAACAGTTGAAGAGAACAAACATTTTTATTTTATTATGTTATGAGCATAATCTTAGAAGTTATAATAACATCACCTCTAACTCTTCTAAACTCCATTCAGTACAAGCTCAACCTGCTCAACCTCTCCTCCTAAGAAAATCTCTCCACCCCCAGAAACTACCAAGGAAACCTTCCCAGGACTGCCTCCCATACCAGGATATACTGCTTTGATAAGGAGAACAAAACTGCTCACAGCAGTCCAAATTTTGGTCTGACCACAGCCTTGTGTAAGTTTACCAAGTCCTCCCTATTTTTATGCTCCTTTCCTTTGAAATAAAGGCCAATAACCAACTGTTCCTTCCGTATTATCTGCTAAGCATAGATGCTAAATTCTTGTGATTCCCAAAACAATTTGTGTTACAATTTATTTGAAATCTTTCTCAGTTAAATAATATTTATCAATAATGTTATGTAATTGTATTTTTCCTGCCAAAATGCACAATTTTACATTTCCCACAGTTTTTCTATTTACCAAGATTAGTTGACTATATCCCTTTTTAGATATTTTTTTGTCATCCTCAGTATTTGCCTTCCCATCTCTTTTTGAGTCATCCACAAACTTCATGACAATGCATTCATATCTGTCGTCTAAGTATTTACATGTATTGTAAATACTTGAAGACTCAGCACTAATCCCTGTGATACCCCATTAGATGCCAAACTGAAAGTGCTCCCTTTGTCCCAAGTTCATTAGCTGCTATCTCTTCGATCAGTTAGCCAATTCTCTATCCAGACAGGAGCATGCAAGGAGCATATCTAATAATGTATCATGCATATCTAATAATGAGTTGCCAACTGAGTGAAGTTACTACACAGGATTACTGGCTTGCCAATCAACAGAAGTACCATGCGATAGTCAGAGCTAAGCAATTCCACAACCAACAGATTTGGTCTAAGCTTTGCAATCCTGCTACATTCAGTCATGAACGATGATGAGAAATTAAACAACAGGAGGAGTTTGACCAACATATATCCCCAACAATACCAATAAGCTCCTCCAAATATCAATGATGGGGAAGCCCACAACATCAGTGCAAAGGACATGGCTAAAATATTTGTGCCCATTTTGAGCCAGTCATGCTGAATAGATGACTCCTTTTGGCTTCATTTTGAGGTTGGCAACATCACAGATGACAGTTCTTCAGCCAATTTGATTCACTCCACATGATTTCAGCTAAGGCACTGGATGCTGCCAAAGACACTCAGCTCATGACATTGTTGATGCCTCGGATTCATCATGCACAAAACAGCTCAACTCCAGAGGTGATATGAGAGAGACTGCAATTGACAACAAAGCAGCATTTGACCATATATGGCATAGGGAGCCCTAGTGAAACTGGAATCAAAGGGAATGTTCTCTGCTGGTCAGTGTCATACCTCGCACAATGTAAGTCAATTATGTTTGGAGGAGGAGAAAGTGAGGACTGCAGATGCTGGAGATCAGAGCTGGAAATGTGTTGCTGGAAAAGCGCAGCAGGTCAGGCAGCATCCAAGGAGCAGGAGAATCGACGTTTCGGGCATGAGCCCTTCTACAGGAATGAAGAAGGGCTTATACCCGAAACATCGATTCTCCTGCTCCTTGGATGTTGCCTGACCTGCTGCGCTTTTCCAGCAACACATTTCCAGCTATGTTTGGAGGAAGCCAATTATCTCAACTACAGGATATTTTTGATGGAATTCCTCAGGTTAGGTATTTTTCATCAACCTGTTCAGAGATATTATGACACTCTTCCAGTACAAGTGACATTTGAACTCAGGCTTCCTGGCTCAGAGGAAGTGACACTATCACTTTGCCATAAGAGCCCTAATGTCTTAGGGTAGTATCCTGGGTGCAACCATTTTCAGCTATGTTGCCAATGATAAACCTCCTTTTTTTTCAGATCAGAAGTGGAGATGTTGATTGATGATTAACTCGAGCACCGTGGTTAGCACTGCTGCCTCACAGCGCCAGAGACCCGGGTTCAATTCCCGACTCAGGTGACTGACTGTGTGGAGTTTGCACATTCTCCCCGTGTCTGTGTGGGTTTCCTCTGGGTGCTCCGGTTTCCTCCCACAGTCCAAAGATGTGCGGGTCAGGTGAATTGGCCATGCTAAATTGCTCATTGTGTTAGGTAAAAGGGGTAAATGTAGGGGTATGGGTGGGTTGAGCTTCAGCGGGTCGGTGTGGACTTGTTGGGCCAAAGGGCCTGTTTCCACACTGTAAATAATCTAATCTAATCTAATCAGATAGCACATCACCACCTCCTCTGGGGTAATATGGGATAGTCAATATGTCCGAGCCAGGTCAGAGATGATCACATCCCATGAATAAATTCTTTCAATTGGAATTATGGATGCATCAAAGAGAAGGAAGTTACTGATATGATTCTAGCCTATGGTTGCACAAGGCAAGTCAGAGTCCAGACTGAAACTGGTACCTGGGGACCTCAGCTCATCTCAGGGTCACTCCGAAAGGTACCATGTTGGACACCTGGCAGTGGCTTTCCCTGGTCATGCTCCATGAGCCCTGACCATAATCAACCACATCCACAAACATTGGCATCCAACATGTGCCAACCTGTAAGAATTCTAAATGGCACATCTCTGATCTATTTACTGTGTGGTTTTGCATTACAGTGCTGAATTCAGCACACAACAGGAGCTATCATTGGAATGTTGCAGAATGGACATACAGATATCAGGAATAAAAGAATGACTAGAGAAAGATTAGGGCCAAACAATAGTGGCAAGTTATGCGTGGAGTCCAAGAAGGTTGGAAAAGTGTATTCTTCTATGTTCTATGTTCTATGTTCTATGTTCTATATCAGGAATAAAAGAATGACTAGAGAAAGATTAGGGCCAAACAATAGTGGCAAGTTATGCGTGGAGTCCAAGAAGGTTGGAAAAGTGCTAAATGAATATTTATCATTAGTATTCACATTGAAAGAAGATAATGTTGTCTAGGACAATACTGAGATACAGGCTACTAGACTAGATAGGATTAAGGCTCACAAGAAGGAAATGTTAGCTATTCTGGAAAATGTGAAAATATATAAGTCTTGTGGGCCAGATGGGATTTATCCTAGAATTCTCTGGGAAGCCAGGATGGGGGTTGCAGAGCCTTTGGCTTTGATCTTTATGTTGTCATTATCTACAGGAATATTGCCAGAAGACTGGAGGACAGCAAATGTTGTCCCCTTGTTCAAAAATAGCCATGGTAATTATAGACAAGTGATCCTTAGTTCAGTTGTGGGTAAAGTGTTGGAAAAGGTTACAAAAGATAGGATTGATAATCATCTAGAAAGGAATAAGTTGATTAGGGATAGTCAACACGGTTTTGTGAAGGGTAGATCGTGCCTCATAAATCTTATTGAGTTCTTTGAGAAGGTGACCAAACAGGTGGATAAGGATAAAGCAGTTGATGTGTATATGGATTTCAGTAAGGCATTTGATAATGTTCTCCATGGTAGGTTATTGCACAAAATATGGAGGCATGGGATTGAGTGTGATTTAGCGGTTTGGATCAGAAATTGATTAGCTGAAAAAAGACAGAGGGTGGTGGTTGATGGGAAATATTCATCCTGGAGTTCAGTTACTAGTGGTGAAAAACAAGGATCTATTTTTGGGCCATTGGTGTTTGTCAATTTTATAAATGACCTGGATGAGGGCGTAGAAGGATGGGTCAGTAAATCTGCAGATGACACTAAGGTCGGTGGAGTTGTGGATAGTGCCGAATGATGTTACAGGTTACAGAGGGACATAGATATGCTGCAGAGCTGGGCTGAGCGGTGGCAAATGTAGTTTAATGTGGAAAATTATGAGGGTAATTCATTTTGGAAGGAGCAACAGGAATAAAGAGTACTAGGCTAATGGTAAAATTCTTGGTAGTATCAATGAACAGAGAGATCTCAGTGTCCATGTACATAGATCACAGAAAGTTACCACCCAGGTTGATAGGGTTTTAACGAAGGCATATGGCGTGTCAGCTTTTATTGGAAGAGGGATTGAGTTTTGGAGCCATAGGCTCATGCTGCAGCTGTACAAAACACTGATGCAGCTGCACTTGGAGTATTGTGTACAGTACTGGTCACTGCATGATAGGAAGGATGTGGAAGCTTTGGAAAAAATTCAGAAGAGATTTACTAGGATGCTGCCTGTTATAGAGGAAAGGTCTTATGAGGAAAGGCTGAGGGACTTGAGGCTGTTTTCGTTAGAGAGAGTAAGGCTAAGAGGTGACTTAATTGAGACATATAAGATAATCAGAGGGTTTGATACGGTCGACAGTGAGAGCCTTTTTCCTCGGATGGTGATGGCTAGCATGAGGTGACACAGCTTTAAATTGAGGGGTAATAGATAGAGGACAGATGTCAGAGGTACTTGTTTTACTTGGAGAATAGTAGGAGTGTGGGATGCACTGCATGCACCTCGGATGCTGCCTGAACTGCTGTGCTCTTCCAGCACCACTACTCCAGAATCTGGTTTCCAGCATCTGCAGTCATTGTTTTTACCTGCCTGCAACAGTAGCCAACTTTAAGAGCATTTAAGTGGCCATTGGATAAACATATGGATGAAAATGGAAGAGTGTAGGATAGATGGGCTTCAGATTAGTTCGACAGGTTGGTGCAACATTGAGGGCCGAAGGACCTGTACTGCGCTGTAATGTTCTATGTTTATTGTTCTATGCTCTAATGGACATTTTGCACTCAGGGACATATGCACAACTCAGGAACTTGACTCGGCTGTATCTCTGGTCGGTTTGCTTGTTCTCTTATCACTCACTCACTCCCTTTGACCCCAGCTAGATGCTTAGAGATCCTTGCCTTAAATTGACATGTTGTGATTTATCCTTCAAGCAGAAATGCCCTTTTGGTGTTCAACATTGTCTACCTCAAAATTTACAAAGCTTCAAAATTTTGTGTCCCACACACACTAAGGTCTAGACCATTTATCTATATCGGAAAAAGCAAGGTTCCTGTTGCCAACCCTGGGGAAATCCACTGCAAATCTTTCTCCAGCCTGAAAAAATATCCATCGCTCTCTGGTTCCTATACTTCAACCAATTTTGAATCCATTCTGATAGTGACCTTTCTACTGTATGAGCTGTAAATTTTCTTGCAAGAATATTATGTAATGTAATATTGAATGCCTTCTGGAAGTCCATGAAGGATTATATTAAATCAAAAGCATTCTTATCATCAATCCTCTCTGCTACATCTTCAAAAAAACTCTATCAAGTTAGTCAAGCATGACTTTCCCTTAAGAAATCCATTCTGAATCTTCCTTCTATCTCTCTTTAACAATCCCCATCACAGAACTTAGCTTTTCATTTTCTCCCCATCTCTTTCTCTTGCCTCCACACTCTGCATTTGCTTAAAACTTGTTTCTTTCGGTTCTGAAGAAAGGTTATTGAATTAGACTGTTTACGGTCTAGCTACTGTCAGATCAGCTGGGTCATTTCCGATAATTTCTTAAAAATATTCAGCTCTATTTGGAATTTGTTGACACCTTCCTCCAAGAATCGATTGAATGCTTATTAGTCTATGATTATTTGATCAGTTTTTTTTCGTTCTCAAATCAACTGAAGAAATTATTCCTATAGTTCATCATTTGTTAAGGATTAGCCATTGTCATATTGAATAGTACAACAGGGTCAAAGGATTGAAAGGCCTACTGTTGCTCCTAGTCCCTATGTTCAAAATATATTAAGAAAATATTCCAGACCATCACTTTTTTCTTATTTTTAAGGTAAATGTAAGGTGTTGTGTTCCAGGTGCAATTCTGTTGGTCCTACTATCGGCTTGAAAACAAAACACATTGAGTAGGGTGGCACGGTGGCTCAATGGTTAGCACTGCTGCCTCACAGCGCTAGGGACCCAGGTTCAATTCCCGCATTGGGCAACTGTCTGTATGGAGTTTGCACATTCTCCCCCAGTCTGCGTGGGTTTGCTCCGATTTCCTCCTACAGTCCAAAGAAGTGCAGGTTAGGTGAATTGGCCATGCTAAATTGCCTGTAGTGCTAGTCAGAGGGGAGTGGGTCTGGGTGAGTTGCTCTTCGGTGGGTCAGTGTGGACTTGTTGGGCCAAAGGGCCTGTTTCCACACTGTAGGGAATCTAATCTAATAACTCTTTCAAAGAACCACAGAAGGAACCGTAGGCCAAATGACCTCATTCCACACTGTTTCAGTTTATGTGGGTGGCACAGTGGTTAGCACTGCTGCCTCACAGCGCCTGAGACCCGGGTTCAATTCCCACTCCAGGCAACTGTCTGTGTGGAGTTTGCATATTCTCCCCGTGTCTGCGTGGGTTTCCTTCGGGTGCTCCAGTTTCCTCCCACAGTCCAAAAATGTGCAAGTTAGGTGAATTGGCCATGCTAAATTGCCCGTAGTGTTAGATGAAAGGGTAAATGTAGGGGAATGGGTCTGGGTGGGTTGCTCTTCGGAGGGTCGGTGTGGACTTGTTGGGCCGAAGGGCTAGTTTCCACACTATAAGTAAACAAATCTAATTTATTCATGCTCTAGAAAATACAGACAAAATGAAAATAAAAGAAAAGAATTAGCTTAACTATAATTGCATAAAAATGCAGAACAAAATAATAAGTATTAACTACTACTCATTAACTGTTTCAATGTAGTAACATCCCATAAACACATCCTTGGCTAAAGCAAATTCAATAAAATAGATTGTCTCACATGCAATTCTCGCAGCAAGAAGCCAGCCCCAGCTTTTAGGTGTAACAGAGAGGGGAATAAGAGCTTCTACATCCAGTATGAAGACCCCAGCAAGTCCTGAAAGGGAAAACTAAAAATCCTGGTTCTGTGGAAGCTTGACATCACCCATTCAGGCTGCTTCTATTGTTCCAACTTTAAAACAAAAGCCTAAGATGTCACAAGCTGTTTACTTTATTGGCTTTGAGCAGACTTTGGAGCTTGACACCTCTGTCTCAGCCTTTCTTCATGAAAAAAGACCAAGATAAGGTACACCTCTTACAGTCATAGTATCATCACAAGAGGCTCCTAATATTTCTTATTTAAGGATGTAAAGATTTGAAAATGTTAGTACTGAGGAGTGCATTCATCACCAGTCATCATATTGATGTTATATGTAGGTGAACATTTTAGGATTCTGAAGGAGGAGGACCTACCATCCGAGACCTCCTCATTGTCTCCCTGCCAATGTGTATTATATCAGTGCAAGTAATACTTTGTCAAGGACATGCAATGTACTACATATTGCTCAAGAGATGAGCCTCTGCTCATTAGGCTAACAAATGATTTTCCTCTATCACATGAGACCATGCAAACTCTGTGGATTCCTACCCATAAACATGACGGTGATGGTTAACTTAGCTCAATGATGAGGAATAGCACAGACTTCTGGAGGTCCATGAAGGATTACATTAAATCAAGAGCATTCTTATAATCAATCCTCTTTGTTACCTCTTCAAAAAACTCTATCAGGTTAGTCAGGCATGACGTTCCCTTAAGAAATCCATTCTGAATCTTCCTTCTATCTCTCTTTAACACCCCCCCCTCCCCCAACAGAACTTAGTTGTTGGACATTATGTTGGACAACATAACGATCAGCAGTAAGGATTGTTCATACACTAATATCTGTTTTAATTTACTTTGCATTAATTTAAATTTATGCTTTATGGTCCTGCTTTTCAGGCTTAATGGCCAATTTTGGGTCGCTTTATCAGTGTCAATTAATGTTTTATCCACTTGTGTCATCTTGACACAGTTTTCAGCAAGCGTTCAATGAGCTTGAAAAGAAATAGCTACATTTTATAGTGCCCCTTACAACCTCAGAACATCCCAGAGCATTTTACAGCCAAAGAATTAGTTGTGAAGTGCAGTCCCTGCTGAAATGTAGAGAAACAGAGCAGCTCATTAGTACACTACAGCAATGAAATAATAAACGGTTAATCTCTGTTTAATGATGTTGAGTGAAACATGCATATTTGTCAGGGCAGTGGATAGAACTCCCCTATTCTTTCTGGAAAGGTACTGCATGATAGTGTACATTGCAAAGTAGAAACTTGTTGAAAAGTTGCTGTAGTGGATAAAAAAAATGATTGTTATCCTGTGGATGGGACATTGCTATCTATGCCTGTAGATTTGCTTGTTTACTGATGAACCACAGTCCCATAGAACACCACTGTAGAATCTTTGCTTTTTGCAATTTATTGATGTAGATGAAGATGTTTGAAAAAATGTTCATCAAACTTGTGGACGATATAAAAGTGAATTTTAGGAATCTAAAAATAGACTAAACAATCAAACGCTGGTCTTGATAGACGGAATGGACCTGTTTTGAGGGAATAATAAGTAAAAAGGCAAGAGAGTAGTCCATGGGTGGTCAGGTAGATTAGTAAAATATGCATACAAGAAAAATGAAAAAAAAGGTGAAAATAAAAAGGTCTTTGTGTTGTAGTTCATAGCTCTCCAATAGTTCACATGCAGAAGGAACAAATGCAGAGAAAACACAGTCAAAGAAAACTCAGCACTGGGCTACATTTAATAAAACATACAATACTGTCTTCATGCAGGATCTTGACTAGGACTCAATAAGTGCTTGGACTAGATCTCTCAGAAGATCTGTGATAATGAAGTTTTGAAAAAGGTTTGGATGAAAGCTACATGAATGATTCATTGTCAATTCCTAAAACTTCACAATTTAGGTGATATTGACTCAGGATCAATCCTGACTGTGGTCCATAAAAATCATCACGAGGCTAAATTGAGTGTTTACTGATAATTTATTTAGATGAGAAGCAGGATGTCATAAATTGAGAAGGTAAGAAATCATTTCATTGTTGGAATACATTTTCTTTTCTCAGTGAACAACAGACCTGTGGGACAGGAAGTTAGTTTGTGTAGTGAATGTTAACACATTGAGTACCTTTTCCTGTTTTTGTTCTTTATGTGGGCAATAGCTTTTAGGAATGCCACCTTTGTCTCAGAAAATTTTCCAGGTTTTGTTTTTTTAAGTTTGCAATAGTTTTTAGGAATGCTACCTTTTGCATCAGAAACTTTTAGGATCAACCTTACATCAGAGATACTATTTCTTATTAATTCAGTGTGTGAGCATTGTTGACTAAGTAGCATATATTAACATCCTAAATTGCCCTGGAGAAGGAGGTGGTGAGCAGCCTTCTTGAAATGCTGCAGTCCACAATGATGTGAGAGAGAAAGTTCAAGGGTTTGACCTAGAGTTAGTGAATATTGCCCAAATAAGGCTAAAGTTTCAGCGAAGTACCATAGATCTGGATGTCATTTGGATGAGTTGTAAACTGAAATATTGTTTGTCTGTTTGATGAATTTTTAAGATCTTGAAATATTTTACAAAGCTGATGACAGAGACACATACTTTTCCCCTACACCAACACCAATAAAAAGACCAGATTAATTGATCATTTATTGAAGCACTTAGAGACATTTATGAGCGGTGTTTTATAAATAACTGTTCCTTTTTACTTCAGTGGCTTTTTACATTAAACTCGAGCTTTGTCAATCATTCTCATAATGTGACACATGAAAAATGGTTATTGCAGTAATATACTGGTGTGCAGATAAATCCACAGGATCGAGTTCCAAAATGAAGGTAGGAGTGGGAGGAAGGGGAAGCTTGAATTGGAGAGCAAGATCATTTGATAAAACTGTTTATTCTTGAAGACATCAAAATGTGCAGAACACTGTAATCTGTTAAATGATTGGAAGAGTTTTGTTGACAGGTTTACACTCTCTGCCTGAAATGTTTCTATTTCAAAGGTACTGCTGTCCTAGATACTGATCTTTTGGGATTACCCATCAGTTTCTCCCATTTATGTTTATTATTTTTGAGCACTTGTTTAGACATTTCAAGATTATTGATAAATACTAGAGTATTAAATGTTAGCTCAAGTGAATTAGAGATGATGTCAATGCAATTCATCTTCCCAAGCCTTGAAAATTACTAAAGCTGGTAAAGAGAAATGCATTCTCAAATGCCATACATCATTGATGTAGACCAAGGGATGTTGAAAGTTGGTATCACTTGATTTGAATCAGTAAGATGATAACTATAAGCAACCTCAGATATTAGCTCCAGATGTATTCTGAGATTACAGTTACTGGAATGTCTAATTGAATAGAAGGCATGTGTTTTTATTGGGTTTTTTTTAACAATTGTTTACCTTTTTATTATTTCATAGGTAAAGTTAATATTATTGTCCATTCAAAATTGATCTTGAGAAAGAGGAAATGAGTTGTCTTCTTCAACAATTTGCTTTCTAGCCGTGAATTATGCTGGGAAAAATAATTAATGTTGGAAAAGAATTGCAGCAGTTTAATATAATAGTCTTACTTTGCTGCTTGATGATCACCTTCTTGAATGTACGTATGATTTGTTCTGTGAGACCATTTGTTTGTGAATAGTGAGATAACGTGATATGGGTCAGTCCCTCGTGGTACCAATTTTATTTTTACATGTGATGTGGGTAGTTCCATTGTTGCCCTTCCCTTATTGTCCTTGAAATGAATAGCATTCTAGGTGATTTCAGAGAGCAGTTACAAGTCAACTGCATTGCTGTGAGTCCAAAATTAACATGTAGGCCAGACCAGGTAAGGTCAGCAGATCTCTTTCTCTAAATACCCAGGTGGGTTTTTGCAATGGTTGACAATAGTTATATCATTGCAATTGGACTTGCTTTTAAATCTAGTTTCTTATGAAAGATTGAATTCAAATTTGAACATCTGCCATGGTAGAATTGGAATTCAAGTCCTCAAACTATTAGTGTGGAGTTCTGGATTACTAGTCTGATGATGTTACTGCCATGCCACGTGCTTTACAGTTATCAAGAAAAGCTGGTCAGCTTTCAAGTAGACACAGCAAAACACATCTGTTATGGAATTTGTTGGTTTGGGTTACTTTTCTGAGCATATGAAGGGCTTGTCTTCTTAGCAAAGTTTAAACAGGTTGGGTTCCAACTCATTCAAATGTATTAAAATGAGAGGTGATCTCATTGAATCATGCAGGAACTTGCCAGGGTAAATGCTGAGGCAATGTTTCTCCTCATGGGAGCATCTGGAACAAGAGGGAATTCTCTTGGAATAAAGGGTTGCTAATTTGAGTTGGAGCTGAACAGAAATTTCTTCTGAGTTGTGAGACTGCAGAACTCTTGCTATAGAGAGACAGAGTCCTGTGGGGGCAGAGGTGTTGTGTACATTAAAGGCTGACATAGATTCTTAATTGTCAGACAGGCCTATTTAGTCATCACCTTTACACCTCTAAGCTTTCAGAAGGATGTCCTCTGTATGAAGAAAGAGTAATATTATTCATGTATTCATGAGGATGAATGCAAGCACAAAGCCATAGTGAAAGTCAAGAGTTATGGAGAAAGGAGAGGAACGTGTATGCACAGAATGTCAGATCAGCCATTATCCTATTGAATGGTGGAACAAGCTGGGGCGGGGTGGGGGGGAGGGGGGGGGGGTGCAGGTGCGCATTTGCAAATGGCCAATTCCTATTCCAATTTCTTATAGTCTTATACTAGCCATAATGTTGGCTGCTTCTAAAGCTTGTAGTAGTTATTAGCTTTTCACTATGGTTTTGTGCTTGCATTCATCCTCATGAATACATGAATAATATTCCTCTTTCTTCATACAGAGGACATCCTTCTGAAAGCTTAGAGGTGTAAACGTGATGACTAAATAGACCTGTCTGACAATTCCTTTTCAGTAAAGTTACATTCATGCCCTTTGCTGTAGTATCTTCTAACAAACTGTTCAATAGATTCTTGGGGTTGCTGTCTGTACAAGATGAGTTGGATACTGTTAATCCTGAAGTAATGTCTTACCTTGAACTGATCTTCAAGAACCTTCCAGATATTTTCTAGGTCTTCCTGATCATCC
This sequence comes from Chiloscyllium plagiosum, assembly GCF_004010195.1. Taxonomy (NCBI): domain Eukaryota; kingdom Metazoa; phylum Chordata; class Chondrichthyes; order Orectolobiformes; family Hemiscylliidae; genus Chiloscyllium; species Chiloscyllium plagiosum. The sequence continues at coordinate 26,677,407 of NC_057713.1, forward strand.
ATGGGAAGACTGAATATATTATTTCAATTCCACAGCAACCATGATTTTCAGAACTCTTTCCTCAGGATCGTCTATCAATTGATCTATAAAATATGACTGCATGCATTGTATATACAGTCTGTTCTGCTATAACAAAGAACAAAGAAAATTTATAGCCCAAGACCAGGCCCTTCGGCCCTCCAAGCCTGAGCCAATCCAAATGTACTGTCTAAACCTGTCGGTCAATTCCTGACCATCTGAATCCTTCTACTCCCCACCTACTCATGCATTTATCCAGATGCATCTTAAATGAATCTACCATGGCTGCCGCGTGTATCCACCTTAAACGTTCCACCTCTCACCTTGAAAGCATGACCTCTCGTCATTGAATCCGTCACCCTGGGAGAAAAGCTTGTTTCTATCCACCCTGTCTATACTCTTCAGGTCCCCCCCCCCTCAATCTCCTTTTTTCTAATGAAAATAAACCGAACCTACTCAACCTTTTTCATAGCTAGCACCTTTCATACCAGGTAACACTCTCATAAACCTTCTCTGCACCCTCTCCAAAGCATCCACATCCTTTTGGTAATGTGGCGACCAGAACTGTACACAGTATTCTAAATGCGGCCGAACTAATGTCTTATACAATATTAACATGACTTGCCAGCTCTTATACTCAACACCTCGTCCAATGAAGGCAAGCATACTGTATGCTTCTTGACCACTTGACCCTGTGCAGCAACCTTCAGGGTACAATGGACCTGCATTCCCAGATCTCTCTGCCCATCAACCTTTCCCAAGGCTCTTCCGTTCATTGTATAATTCGCTCTAGAATTAGTCTTGCTGAAATGGATCATCTCACATTTGTCTGGATTGAAAACCATCTGCCACTTTTCCACCCAACTCTCCAGTCTATCTATATCCTCCTGTATTCTCTGACAGTCCCTTATGCTTTCTGCTACTCCACCAATCTTCATGTCAACTGCAAACTTGCTATCATACCAACAGTGCCCTCTTCCATATCATTTATGTATATTACAAACAACAGTGGCCCCAATACTGACCCCTGTGGAACACCACTGGTCACCTTTCTCCATTTTGAGAAATGCCCTTCAACCACTACTCTGTCTCCTGCTGCACAACCAGTTCTTTATCGACTTAGCTAGAACACCCTCCACAACATATGACTTCACTTTCTCCATTCGTCTACCATGGGTCACCTTATCAAACACCTTACTAAAGTCCATGTATATGACGTCAACAGCCCTTCCTTCATCTATCAACTTGGTCACTTCCTCGAGGAACTCTATTAAGTTGGTAAGGCACGATCTCTCCCGCACAAAACCATGTTGCCTATCACTGATAAGCCCATTCTTTTCTAAATATAAATAGATCCTATCTCTTAGTGCCCTCTCCAGCAACTTTCCCACCACTGACGTTCGGCTCACTGGTCTGTAGTACCCAGAATATCTCCACTACCCTTTTTGTACAGGGGGACAACATGAGCAACCTTCTAGTCATCCGGCACCTCACCTGTGTTTAAGGATGCCACAATGATATCTGTCATTTCCTCTCTTGCTTCCCTCAGCAACCTGGGATAGATCCCATTCGGTCCTCTGGATTTGTCCACCTTAACAACCTCTAGCCTACCCAACACATCTTCCCTACTTATGTCAATGTGATCCAGACTAATCAAACTTCTATCTCTAATCTCAAGATGCATCATGTTCCTCTCCTCAGTGAACACTGATGCAAAGTAATCATTCAGAATCTCATCCATTCTCTCAGGTTCAACACACAGCCTTCCTTCATTATCCTTTAGTGGATCAATCCTTTCTCTCGTTACCCGTTTGCTTCTTATATAAGAATAAAATGCTTTGGGATTCTCCTTAATTCTGCTCGCTAAGGCTATTTCATGACCCCTTTGAGCCTGCTTGATTCCTTGTTTAAAAGGAATAACCTGGAGTTGTGCTCCTGTGTGACCTTGTGTTATAGAAAATTGTGCAATAGAAATAGTGAGGCCTGTGGAAAAACAGAGTTAGGGACCAACCACTAAAAATATCAGTAAAATTAAAAACAAAAGTAATAGTTAGCCGAACATAAATGATAGCATAGTCTATTTAAATGTAAAATCATATATTCTAATTAAATAATACAATAAATTTAACACTTTAAGGGGTTTCTGAGTTTGCCAAGTTACAGTAGAGAACTGTATTAAGACAGGGACTGAGGGTCATCATCAGCCTTATCATTACTTATGATGAAAGAAAATATTTAGTCCAGAAGTGGATGCCTGTGGTTCATTGTCCTCAGACTGTTTCTTGGGGGTTGGCTTAAAAAAAGCATCTAGTTTTTGCTGCTTTTGCCATCGTGAAGAAGCTGTTCATGGGATGTCCGAGTTTATGCCATGAACTGCTTTCTTGCTGTGTTCTACATTGTAGCCATTGTCTTCTCAGAGCTGCAACTATTTCTCAACTTCCCTCAGGATAGAAGACAAAGGCAAAGTGGAAAGTTCTCGTAATGCTGCATCCAGGACTTACATCGTCTTCAACTCCAGCTTCAATTTCCCCCACCGCAACAAGTTATTGTAGATCAGCCTCCACTTAGTCAAATCCAACTTGCTTTGTAAGAGAGACACATTGATTGTTGGATGCTCCTCTGGATCAATGCCTTTAAAATCATGAAGAAAATCCAAGAGAAGCTTCTGCCAAACTGCAGGGCAAGCTGTCCTTACTGATATCACCCCAGGCCTCCACATTGATGCAAACAGCATTCTTAATGTTAAAGCTCTTCCAAACTTGAAGAACATCATCCTCATTATCATCCTCAGTAGCTGCAATCAGCTTCCTGAATGTGTGCCTTAAATAATAAGCTTTAAAAGCTGCTATTGTACTCTGGTCCAAGGGTTGAATGAGACCGTTTATGTTCAGAGGTAGAAATAGCATTTGATGTTTTCAGAAAGCTCACCAATGGTGGGAGGATGGCTCGGTGCATTTTTCAGAATGAGGAGAATCTTGAAATCCAAATCTTTTCTCCTACAATAATTTCTAAAAAAAAGCCCTCAAGAACATCAACAATCAGGTCAAAAAAAGTTTGCCCTGAAATCCAACCTCTTTTACTTGACCTGAAGTAAACATCTAGAGTGGACACAAGGTAACCGGGTACAGAATCATGTAGAGGCCAACTAGGAGTTTGCATTTTAAAGAATTTGTTCCCCAATTCACCAATCGTGTTACAGCCAAATCACGTAATGGGAGAACGACCTATACAGTAGTGAGTCATTCAGGGTGTCATTGCATATTGCAAAGATGGTGTTTCTGCTAACTATTATTACTCCTCAAATTTTTTAACTGTCCATATTGAGCTATGAATCCCTAACATCATATTAGTGTCAGTTAAAACTGATGTTCCAGCTAATTCCTTTGAAAATGCTCTTTTCCCAACAAAGCCTATTGTACACTTTTAGGAGCAGGTTTCTTCCTGTGGGTGCATGTGCACTAAATAAGGAATCATGACATTGAAGCACTGTAATCAATATGGTATAGATGTACTCACTGTGTCATTAGGGAGCTGGTGAAGGCGTAGGAATATAATTTTAAGTCAGGGTGATGTGTGTCTTGGATGATAATTTGCTGCTGGGATGTTTCCATGCATCTTCTGCACTTGTGCTTTGAGGTTGCAGAGGTCAGAGATTTGGAAGCTGATAGTACACACTGCTGTCACTGTACATTGGTGATAGAGGATGCCCTTTGTTTGGGAGAGGAGTGAGTTAGAGGTGCCTCATGTCGAGACAGTTATATGCCACCTGCAGAGGACACCAATGGGATTGGATCTGGGCAAACCAGGCATGGAGATTAGCTTCTTAGCTTATGTCAAACAGTGTTTCTCATGATTCAGAGCCCATTGACCAGCAGAGCACACTCAAGATACAGTAGGACAACTTCATGGTGCCTTTGTTTAGAACCAATTGGAAAAATTTATTGTGCGTCAGTAATGGAATTAACTCTCTGCACTAAAGAGTAGACCATTTTTATCTCCTGCCTAAGGAAGGACATTCTTACCCTAGAGGGGAGGTTCATTTGATTGGTTTCTGGGTAAAGTGTTGGCTTCTGAGGAGAGATTAAATAACACATGCACATAATTCTCCATGCAAATGAGAGGTGAGCATATTAAAATGTATACAGAACTTAAGCAGCTTGACAGAGTAGATAAAGACAAAATGTTTCCCCTGACTAGAGAACATAGAACATGGGATCATTGTCACAGAATGCAGGGTCATGGCTGAGATGAGGAGATATTCCTTCTAACAGAGGCTTATGAATCTTTAGAATTCATTACCAATACAGTAAATCCAATAGAGTTGATAGATGTGAGGTAAATAACTGCTTCGAGATATTACAAGATGGTGGATTTGAGTAAAAGGTTAGCCGTGATCTTGTTAAATAGCAAAGGAGACCCAAAGGGGCCAAAAAGCCTACAACTGTTTCTTTCTTTTTTCTGCTATTACACTATTTTGGAAATACTGTGGAGTGCTTTGGGATATGTGTTGTTGACTCTTAGATTTTCCATGAAGTTTTGGTGCATCCTCAGAGAGGGCAGAGAATGTGATGAGTAGTTCACACAGTCTCTGTACCCTCGATGAAGACTACAGTTACGTCTCTGGATCTGCAGCAAGATAGGGAGACAGGACAATGGCTATGACAAGGAAAACATACTGCCAAAGTCCTCTATTTTCCATAACAGAGAGGGGAGGTTATCTTTCAGAGCTACCAATGCACCTTCATCAGCATTCTTTTGTATAACTATCCCATCAAAATACATCTGAATCTCTGCAGCACAGATGTGCAACCTCATCTTTTCTTTCATTCTGGCCATTTTACAGTCAATTCATGTCTGGCAACTTGTTGCAAGCATCTCTCCACTCTGTACGAACCTCAGTGATGCGTGTGTTGCCAATATCTAAGTATTAAATAAAATTCCAGGATCTCTTCAGAAGTGATGTGCTGTTGCATCACATGAGAGAAAAAAGAATATCAGTAACTGAGTTGCAATGTGTTTGGTGTATGACAGAGTTGAATAGCTGGAGGTATGTGCAGCAACGGGAAATAGGGTTAACTTTGTATGTATTTGAATGTGTGTTGGAGTGAGGTAAAACATTTGGATGCTAGTTCTGAGTAACAGAGACTGCTGGTGGATGAAGAATGAAGAGGAGCAACATGAGACATTAGTGGGGAAGTGACCGTGAGGTCCTTGGAGTTAGACTCTCTGCATTGTGCTCATATTTACCTTCTTTCATTCCTTTCAAAGACTGATTTGTGAGAGCTTCCTGGCTAAGTCTGCCCACCCAACCCCCCCCTACACACAACCTCATAATCTCTTGCTTCATTTGGGCTCAAGGCCTAAAGCCTCCCTTGCAGTACACATGAACCTTGGAGCTGGATTTGTCAATCCTGAAACCTAGAGAGAGAGGTTAAATTTGTCCACAAGAGAGAGGAACCTTGGCCCACAACATAAAACAAACCTAAAATTCCATTCCAAAGCAAAAATGATATACTTTATACTATGAATAAATTGGACCTGATGTTATGGTAACATCAGATTATTGCCATGGAAACAAAAAGAGCAGACAAGTCTTTTATACCTGCACAAAAATAACTCAATTGATGTACTTTGAATGCCTGAGTAACAATCAATATTAGTGTAAATAAGCATCATATAAAATCCCTCTTAACTTTCCTGTTGCTAGAAATATGCACATTTACAAAACCTTTAATGAGTCTCCATAGCTCTCCATATATTTCTGATCTGAGTTCCACTTGCCTTATTCCTTTTTAAAGAAAGTTGTCTCTGTATAGACTCCAATACTACACTTCTCCACAGGCTGCCAATTGATTTGTTATTTTGCAAAATGTTGGAAACACAAACAAGGACTATCAGAGCAGAGGGAAGACAATTGAAGTTTGCTGCAGGCAGGTCCTCAGAAACTGCAAGCTATGAAAGTGATTCCACAAAGCTGTGCTCCCATCAGAAATGTCCTGCTCACAAGGAGAATTCTGTCATGGAGCTGAGCTCATTTCAGCTGGTACATTTTTGTAAAGATCTCCTTTTGGACAGATACTGCATCATGAAATCAACCTGACAGTGACTTTTTTTCTTGGGAAGTGGTTATACATATTGTCCTGGTTTTATAAGACAGTTAATCAGCCCACCACAGGCACATTGGAGGCACTTATGTGAATGCAATTCTCAACGCTATTGTAATCACACCATTATAAGGCTAGACATTGGAGAATAGAGATAACATCCTAACTGTAAAAATAAAAATCACCTTGCATTTGTACAGTGTCTTTCATGACCCAAAGTGCCTTCTGGTCAAGTACATTTGTCATGTTTTACTGAAAGAAATGTGCAGCCATTATGCTTACAGTTCAATTCCACAAAGAATAAAGATCAGAGAATGATGTTTGCAGGGATGTTGATTAAGAGATAAATATTGGGTAGAGGCAGTAGGAAGATTCTTGTTAAATAATACAACATTGCAATAAGACAAATTGCACGGGTTTGCTCGCAAATTTGTGTTAAATGGAGTTTTGAGGAAGACTCTGATGTAATCCCGTTTGCCTACAAACATGTTCCATGTCATAGAAAAATGAAAATGCAGTGACCTGGTAAATTTGTGAAAACTGCCTTGTATCTCAACTTGTTCACTCTTTACAACATCCTGACCTTCTACCAGAAAAGGCATTGAAACAAAAATGGGAGTTGATGCTAGAAAAACGCTGACCAATTGAGGTTTTTGCAGGATTTTGCAACGCATGGCTCGGAGGAGTTTCTCAGCATATCTGATCAAATTTGTCTCCTGAACCACCTAGCCAATAATATGATGTCCCTCGCAACCATTGTTATCCCTATCTTATCATGTACTTTTCACAGATCAACACACCATTGCCAGGATATTCGAGAATTGATTGGTATCCCTAGTGCTGGCACAATCTTTAGAAATGCATCTGGACAAGCAGTCAGTCTGGAGATGCCCTGGATGGGTTCTAACATTTGCCCCGGGCATTGGAAAATTGGCATCCCATGTTGTAGGCAGGGACCTGGAGCTCCATAGCACTATAAGACCATAAGAAATAGGAACAGAACTAGGCCATTAAGCCATTGAGCCTGCTCCACCACACAATAGGATTATGGCTGTTCTGACATTCCTCATATCCACTTTCTAGCATTTTATTCATACTGATTGATTCCCCCCAATCTACTTATCCCAGCCTTAAATATACTCTGCCTCCACAACTCTCTGTGACAAAGAGTTCCAAAGACTCCCAACCTTCTGAGAGAAAATATTTTTTCCTCATCTTAAATTGATGCCCCATTTTTTCTGAAAATAAGCTTTTGTCCCAAGTTCTCTTATGAGCTGAGACATCTTCTCAGTATTTACCCTTTCAAACCTTTAAGAATCTGATCTGTTTCAATGAAATCACCTCTCATTCTTCTAAACCCGAGTGAGTGGAGTCCCAATTTGTTTAGGCATTGTTTATAAAATAATCTTTTCCTACCTGGCATCATCCTTGTGGACTTTCTCTTTACTGCCTCCAATGAAATGATCTCTTTCCTTAAATAAGGGGCCCAAAACTACTTGCAGTACTCCAAATGTGGTCTCTCCAGTGCATTGTATGTTTGCAATTAGACTTCCTTCCTCTTAAACTCAACATCTTTGAAATAAAGAGAAAGCACAGGCTGCAGATGCTGGCGATCAGAGTCGAGAATGTGGTGCTTGAGTTTCCTGATGAAGGGCTTATGGCGGAAATGTCGATTCTCCTGCTCCTCGGATGTTGCCTGACCTGCTATGCTTTTCCAGCACCACACTCTCAAACCTTGAAATAAGGGTCAACATTTCATTTGCCTTCCTGATTACCTGCTCCACTTGTGTGTGAGACTTTTTGTTTTATGCACAAGTATCCTAAGTTCCGTTGTGTTTCTCTCTGTTTAAATAATGCTTTGTTTTCTTTGTTCTCCCTTTGAAAATGAACAAACTTCACATTTTCCCAACTTCATGCTGCATTTGCCAACTTTTTGCCCAATTATTAACTTGTCAATATTTTTCAGCTATTCCTTCCTTAATTGATTCAAATATCTTTCCAACAGTAGATGTAAAGCTAATTGGCCTATATTTACCCACTTTTCACCTCCCCCAATTTTTGAATAGTGTTGTCACATTTTCAGTTTTCTAATATTCTGGTACTTCCCCAGAATCCAAGGAATTTTGGAAAATTACAACCAATGCATCCACTATCTCTGTAGCTACCTCTTCAAGGATCTTAGGTTGCAAGTTATCAGGGCCAGGGGACTTAATCTACATTTAGCCCCATTAGTTTGTCTAATGTTACTTCTCTGATGATAGTGATATAATTAATTTCTCACTCATAGAGTCATAGAGATGTACAGCATGGAAACAGATCCTTCTGTTCAACTCATCCACGCCAACCAGATATCCTCTATGAATCTAAGCCTGTTTGCCAGCATTTGGCTCATATCCCTCTAAACCCTCCCTATTCATAATCACATCCAGATGCCTTTTAAATGTTGTAATCATACCAGCCTCCACCACTTCCTCTGACAGTTCATTTCATAAACGTACCAGCCTGAGTGAAAAAGGTGTCTGTTAAATCCCTTTTATATTTTTGCCTTCTCACCTTAAATCTGTGCCCTCTCAGGGTGGTACGATGACTCAGTGATTAGCACTGCTGCTTCACAGCACCAGGAACCTAGGTTCAATTATTGCCTCAGGCAACTGTCTGTGTGGGGTTTGTACACTCTTCCCGTGTCTGTGTGGGCTTCCTCTGGGTGTTTTGGTTTCCTCCCACAGTCCAAAGATGTGTAGGTTAGGTGAATTGGCCATGCTAAATTGCCCATAGTGTTAGGTACACTAGTCTGGGGTAAATATAGGGTAGGAGAATCGGTTTGGGTGGGTTACTTTTCAGAGGCTCAGTGTGGACTTGTTGAGTTGAAGGGTCTGTTTCCATACTGTAGGGAATCTAATCTAATCTGGGTTTGGACTCCTCCATCTCATGGTACAAAGCTTGTTTATTTATCCTGTCCATATCCCTCATGATTTTACAAACCTCTATAAGGTCACCTCTCAGCCTCCGATACTCCAGGGAAAATAGCTCCATCCATTCAGCCTTTCCCTATAGGTCAAACCCTCCAACCTTGGCAATATCCTTATAAATCTTTTCTGAACCCTTTCAAGTTTTACAACAACCTTCCTATAGGAAAGAATTAAAAATCACACAACACCAGGTTATAGTCCAGCAGGTTTAATTGGAAGCACACTAGCTTTTGGAGCGTCGCTCCTTCATCAGGTGGTACCATCTGATGAAGGAGCGACGCTCTGAAAACTAGTGTGCTTCCAATTAAACCTGTTGGACTATAACCTGGTGTTGTTTAATTTTAACTTTGTACACCTCAGTCCAACACCGACATCTCCAAATCATGACTATTATAGGAAAGAGACCAGAATTGAACACTGTTCCAGAAATGGTCTGAGCGATGCCCTGTACAGCCACAACATGACCTTCCAACTCCTATACTCAATTCACTGACCAATAAAGAAAAGCATACCAAATGTCTTCTTCACTCTCCTGCGACTCTACTTTCGAAGGAACTATGAACCTGCACTTGAAGGTCATTTTGTTCAGCAACACTCGCCAGGACCTTCCCATTAAGTGTGTAATTCTTGCTCTGATTTGCCTTTCCAAAATACAGCACCTCACATTTATCTAAATTAAACTCCATCTGTCATCCTCGGCCTATTGACTCATCTGATCAAGGTCCTGTTTTACTCTGAGGTAGCCTTCTTTGCTGCTCACCACACCTCCAATTTTAGTGTCATCTGCATACTTACTAAACATATTTCCTGTGTTCACATCCAAATCATTTATATAAATGACAAAAAGCCGTGAACCCAGCACCAATCCTTGTGGCATATCACTGGTCACAAGCCTCCAGTCTGAAAAACAATTCTCCGCCACCACACCCTGAATTCTACCTTCAAGCCAGTTCTGCATCTAGATAGCTAGTTCTCCCCTATTCTGAGTGATCTAATCTTGCTAACCAGCCTACCATGAGGAATCTTGTTGAACACCTTACTGAAGTCTATATAGATCACATCCACTGCTCTGCCCTTTTTTTAGTATTAACAGGATGTTCAAAGTATCTTCTTTTGTAAAAAGTAATTCAAAATATCTCCTTAATAATTCCTCTGCCATTTCTTTGCTCCCAATAACCATCTCCCCAGATTTTTTTGTAAGGAGCCTATGTTCACAAGGACATTTCACTTCCTCTTCATATATTTAAAGAAGCTCTTATTGTCAGTTTTTGTATTCTTTGTTAGCTCTCCCTCATAGCTATTTTCTCCATCTTTATTATCTTTGTAGTCTTCCTTTGCTGGATTCTGAATTCATCTCACTGACTTTTGCTGCCTTATGATTTTTTTCAACTTAATTCTTCTTAACTTCTTGAACAATTAGTTTATCCCTCTCGTAGAATATTTCCCCTTTACTTGGATGTTCTTTTGCTGAGATTCCTAAATTATATCCTTAAATGTCTACAACTGCTTGCTGACTGTCATTCTATCTGCCAGTTCATTTCAACTGGGTCTAGTTACACTCCATTGTAATTCTCTTTATTTAAGTTAAACACAGTTGTTTCCAACACAGGTTTCTCAATCTCAAACTGAATATTAAATTCTGTCATGTTATGATCACTACTTCCGAAGGGATCTTTTCCTTGGAGATCATTTATTAAACATTCCTCATTACCAATTACCATCAAAATAGCCTTCTCCCTGGTTGGCTCCATGACACAATGCTTTAGGAAACTACCCTATTGCGCTGTATGAATTCATTGACGAGTCTATCCTTTCCATTTTAATTAACTGGTCAACATCAAAATTCAAGTCACCCATAATTTTACTCTCATTCCATGCTCCTAATATTTGTTGATTTATTGCCTTTCCCACTGAGTAGGTACTGTGTGGGGTTACACTGTTCCTATCAATGTCTTCTTTCTCTTGTTATTGTTTATTTCCACCCATATGGAGTCTATATTATCTAAGCCTTGATCATCTCTCACATTGTGCTGACTTCATCCCTTATTAACAGTGATCTTGGTTGTAATTTTCTAAAAACACTTATTCATCCAACCTACTTTTTAAAAAAAAATCAAACATTCCTGAATGCTAAGTTACCAGTTTTGATATCCTCGTAACCATGTTTCCATAATGGTTATGAGATCATATTCATTTACCTCGATTTGTGCCATCAGTTTATCAACCATATTCCAAATACTTCATGCATCGAGATAGAAAGCCTTTAATTTTGTCCAGTTATCAAATGTCCCTTGGTGCATTATGACATTCACATATTCTGGATTTGGGTTTGCTTGCTGAGCTGGAAGGTTCACTTAACACCCCCTAAGAAAAAGAACAGGAAATGCCATCACCACAGGAAATGACCATCCCAAAGAAATCCAAACATATAAATAGAAAGCAGGAAACACCAACAGTGCTTCGTTTGGAGGCTCACTTAATATGTTACCTGGTATGGTGACGAAGTGTCGGAAAATGCGCCTTCCAGCTCAGTGAGCAAATCTACATCCAGAACCTCAGCCTGAGCTACAAATCTTCTCAAAACTCATTCACATATTCTGTCCATTCCATTTATTTTCTGGTAATAATCAGCCCCATCATTACCTTACAATCCAACCTTCCCCTTTACCTTTGATTTTTGAAATTTTTCATGCATCTAATCCTGATGGATATGTCATGCAGAGATTGGATGTCGCAGAGGAGGTTACAATGCTAGACAATGTCAACATAGTGCAAAGTTTACCAAGGTGAAAGTGAGGTCTGCAGATGCTGGAGATCAGAGCTGAAAATGTGTTGCTGGAAAAGCGCAGCAGGTCAGGCAGCATCCAGGGAACAGGAGAATCGACGTTTCGGGCATAAGCCCTTCTTTCCTGAAGAAGGGCTTATACCCGAAACGTCGATTCTCCTGTTCCCTGGATGCTGCCTGACCTGCTGCGCTTTTCCAGCAACACATTTTCAGCTGCAAAGTTTACCACCCAGCTCAGGACAAGGACAGGGATGTAATAAGGAACATTGGAGATTTGGGGATGTTTTGTCTGGAGGAATGCCCAGCAATGTAAGAAGAAGATCAATGATTTTCACCACTATCCAGCATAAGCGCCATATCCTCTCTCCGATATCTCATACTTATTGTATCTCAGATACTGCTCATACCTCCCACCAACAGTCATGCTCTACTCCTCTCAATAATGGCTCCAACATCTTCCTTCACTCACTGTCATCCACTCCAGCCCTTGGGTTTACTAACCCTGTGTGCCCTCTACACTGCCCACTCACTCACTTGAGACAGATCCCTCACTGTACCAACTGTGCCAATCACTTTCAAATCAGTCCAGGAAGAAAATAATCACAGACCGGCCAGAAAGGGTCAAGATGGGAGGTATGGTCCCAAGCTCAGCTCCTCACTCCTTTTGAGGAGAACAGTAATTGTTCTTTGCTTTGCTTTCCATCATTACACATGGTAAGTTTAAATATTAATGAGCAATCTAGTAAACCAGTTAGGTTTTATCTGTTTGAGAAATGACTCTTGAAGCATACTTGTTCAGGACATAAATGAGACCAGTTTTCCACTGGGACTTGCCTGTGATTTCATGTAGCCTCAGATTAACTGGCATAGTCATATGACAAGGATGCACAAATTTGTTATTCCAGATGTTAAGACTAAAACTTCAACTTATTGCACACATCCTTCAATTTGATGTCCTCCCCCATCATGGGGTTTGGTTGACAATCTCACCACCATCAGAGTTTTGGGTTTACCCAATTTCAGCCATTGTGATTTTGTTGTACTGCTTTGGGGTCTTGAGGGATAACAATATATATTGGCCCATTGTTAGGGCACTGATTATACCTTACAAACTACCCAGACTGCCTGTGCTATGCCGGACCCTTACTGCCTCCTAATTTACCTGATCACAACATTGGACAAAAAGCACCTGCACTGGTGTCCACCTGAACACCCAGTTGGAGGTTAGGTATCATACCTTGGTAGGCGGAAGTGGGTAGTGCAGATGCTGGAGATTAGAGTCAAGATTAGACTGGTGCTGGAAAAGCACAGCAGGTCAGGCAGCATCCTGAGGAGCAGGAAAATCGACGTTTCAGGCAAAAGCCCTTTATTAGGAATTCATCATGTCTTGGTAGCACATGGCATTGCACCTCTTAAATAAATTCACCCTCTTAAAGGTAAGCTGCATTCAGTGGAAGAAAGTTGATGTTGGTCACCTTCACTGTCTGCATGTTGGACCTACACATATGAAGCAGCAGGGAAGAAAGACGTTCTCTATGTTCACAGATTCTTGAGTGGGAGGCTTCTCCGCGAGAGGTGGCCAGGAGAAGAAAGTGTGTGTTTTCTCGGGGATGGTGAGGTTTAGTTCTCTAGAAAAGCACAGATAGTTCACCATAGCCTCATTAGCAGTGTTCCCTTATTTAATCTTTGTCAGGACAAGGACAGGGATGTAATAAGGAACATTGGAGATTTGGGGATGTTTTGTCACTTGTGATAGTTTCACTGGATCTGCTGTTGCTGACATTCTTGATGCTATCTAGAGTCACAATACAGATATTTATTATTTGGGTGTTATGAAGCAGAGCCATCTTGTTTTCTCTTCCTCAATTAATCTTATTACCGTATGCACATCAGACATCAAGATTTACATCACATGAAGGATTTTTTTCAGTGAATTACCAGAAGATAAGCAGCTCAAAATGACGTACACTCCACTCCAGGTCAGCATTTTAAAAAGAGGAGAAGGACACTTATTAAAACTGGTGAGAACAAAGATAAGTAATTCCCATTATTTTAGTGGTGCATCGGAGATAAAGCTAACAGTAGGAATAGATAGAATTTAACCTACTCTCAGCCCACCTGTTACTCTCTTTTTGTTATAAATGGTCCAATTTCAAAATTCTGACAAAGACTTGTATGTCCTCCTTTTCAGCAGCTACATAATGGTGCTGCAGTACCAGGGGAAAGGAACAAGTGTTGAGGTCAAGCTTGGCTATCCCCAAGTGCTCACATTCTTCCTATTACAAGTCTCAGTGTGTTCAAACCAATGTCAGCCCATGTCTCTCTCATTCTCTATTCAATTTAATCTTGTGCGCTGTAAGAGGCACAAATTAAAAGACTCAAGTGAAACTGGACTTTCAGAAGAATGTTTTGGTTCCCTGCAGAGTTAAATATATATGGAGCAGGCTCCCATTAAAAAAAAAATTCTCACACAATTAACTTTTTCAAGCTGGGTGGCTCTGTGGTTGTCACGCTGTTAAGACCAAGAAATTGTGCTTTGCTTTTATATTTAAGACCTGGGAGTGTTTAATGCGAGTGGTCCCTCAGTATGTGAAAACCCTGAAATTTCCATTGGTTCTATCAGAAAAGAACATTTAAGTCAACTTTTCTGTTCACTATTTTAATGAGAGAAATGCAGATGTTATGGCCCTTCTGTTAAAATACACTGACCAGTCAAAGAAATGTCATGAGTAGATAACATGAAGTGTTCCGATTGTTCAAATCAGAAAGGCTTAAACAAATTCTCTATGGAGTCAATATTAGGACTAAACTGCTGGAAAAGTTAAGCAGATCAGGTAGCATTGTGGTGAAAGAACTGTTACCATTTTGAGCCAATGTCCTTCTATCAAACCAAAAAAGCGAACTTTTCAGTCAGAGGAAGGGACTGAGGCAAGACTAACATCTGCGATAGCATGAAGGCCAAAAGGATGGATAAATAATAAAAAAAATTCATAATGTTCCAACCAAAAATAGTGAAAATGGAAAAAGTGAAAAGGTGAAGGTTATGTTCAATGAAATGTGATTTGCGATATAAAATACAATCTCAATGCAGCCTGAAGAGATAAAAGCATCAGAGAAGAATGAACCAGCAAAAAAAAAGAAAAGCCATCACATAAAGAATGACGGAACCAAAGATTACAATCCAAATGTGTTCAACCCATTGTCAGGCCAGCAAAGTGTGGAATGCTGGATGCAGTTCCTCAAGCTAGCTTTCAGCTTCAGTAGAACAATATAACAGGCTATAGTCAGGCAGTTCTGTACATGAACAGAATCTTGAATTAAAATATCAAGCAACCAGAAGCTGAGGGTTGCACTTCCAGACAGGATGGAGGCGATCTGTGAAGTAGTTACCCCACAGATACTGCCTGACGTTTTCCCGGCAATTGATTGAAGATATCACCAGCAGTGCCATCAAGCAACGTTTGCTCAAAGATGCCCAGTTTGGGTTCCACTAGCACCACTATGTTCCTGAATTAATTGGAGCATTGGTTCAAAACGTGGAGAAAACAGATAAATGCTAAAGGGGAGGTGAGAGTGACTCTGTGGGCACCACTGGCAGAGTCAGCATTTTTTGCCCACAATTGTTCTTGAATCAAAGTCCTTGTTAGGCTGTTTCAAAGAGACAATTACATTGCTGTCACATGTATGGCAGATCAGGTAGAGCAGCAGATTTATCTCCTTAAAGGACAGTATTCAACCAGATGAGTATTTACAAGTGTCAATGATAGATTTATGGTCTAAATTACAGAAAGCAGCTTTTAATTCCAGAGTTATGGCATTTTCGCTTTTTATATCCAATGAATGTGTATTTGGCATGATAGATCCAGTGTAAAAGAATAAAGCTTGATGTTTGTAGCTTAAAAAAACATATGAGATACTGTTAGCTGTGCTCAGTTCAGAGGATTTTATATGTGAACATGACACATTCAATATTAAGAAATACGGGTGAATGGCATATTTCTGACAGGAAGATTCACTGTCGTATCTGTTCTATTAATGTACCATTTTACACAAGTGCTGCAGTCACAAAGCACTTCATGAGAAACTGCTTCTTTGAATTCATCTCAGTTTTGCCTTTGTTTTTCCAGTTATCTCTCTCTCCACAGCTTCAGTTGTGGCTCCATAAATGAGAACAATCTCCAAAACTTTGCCCAAATAAATATTCTCCTGTGAACATCAAATGTGAGTGCCAAATGAACAATTTCCATGTCTTTCTCTGGTACTCTGTTCTCTTTCTTTACTTTGTTAAATGTTTATCTGTTTGCCTTATAAATACTATCATAGGTTCTGTTATTTCTGGTAAGGCATGTGATTTCACCTCAAACTCTGATGTGAAAGCAGTTGCATGGCCTCTCCTATTTTTGAGAAGGTAGTTTCTAATAAATCAATGACTGTCTCTGCTGCCTTCTTGCACTGCAACAGTCATTGGGCTGTAGGTACACCCACAGTGCTGCTGAGGAGTAAGTTCTTGGACTTTGACACATCAAAGGGTGATATTGATATATACAGTCAGGTTAGTGTATGGCTTGGAGGAGAACTTAAAACTAATGTTCCCATACATCTGCTGTCCATGTCTTTCTAGATGGTTGAAGTTGTGCCCTGGGTTGGTGCTGTCAAAGGAGCCAGGGTGAATTATTGCAGTGCGCTGAACAGATGGCACACATTGCTGCCATTTACAAAACATCCATACTTTTTCATACTCTTCTCTTTGAAAAAAAGACCAACATTTTATTTGCTTTCCCTATTATCAGTTGAACTTAGATACTGACTTTTTTAGATTAGATTAGATTCCCTACAGTGTGGAAACAGGCTCTTCGGCCCAACCAGTCCACACCGACCCTCCGAAGAGTAACCCACCCTGACTCATTTCTCTTCGACTAATGCACCTAACACTTTAGCTTGACCAATTCACCTGACCCGCACATCTTTGGACTGTGGGAGGAAACCGGAGCACCCAGAGGAAACCCACTTCTTGTAAATCATGGGCAAGGACTCCCAAATCCCATTGTGCTGTAGCTTTCTGCCATTTTTCTTCAGACAGCTTCACAGTGAAGCAATCTGGTCTGAGTATCCTGAAGCCAGCCTTGAATGAAACAGTCTATGAAGAGAACTTGGACTGTTTTATTTTATGATTTGTGCACAAAGACTTCCAAATCCCTCTGTTCTATAACTTCCTGTAGTCTTTCTCTGTTTAAATAATATTCAGCTGCTCTGTTCTTCCTGCCAAATTACATAACCTTAAATATTCCATCTACCAAGTTTTTCCCACTCACTTAATCTTCTGATATTCCTCTTCAGATTCTTTCTACAATCCTCACCACTTGTCATTTCACCTATTTTTGTTTCCTCTACAAACTTGGATATCGTACGTTCATTTCTCTCATCTCATCAGTAATATGTTGCAACTTGCAGTCCTAGCAGCAATCCCTGTGGCACTCCACTAGTTATAGATTGCCATCCTGAATATACTCCAATTTCACAACTCTTTCTTCTATTAGTTAGCCAAGCCTCCATCTGGGCTAATGTACAAATGCCAAAACCATGGGATGTTATCCAGTTAAGAAGCTTAATGTGTGGTACATTATCCAAGACCTTCTGAATAGCCAATCACAGTATATTATATCCATGGCTTTCTCTTTATCCATACCTCCTCAAAACATTTTAGGAAGCTTGTTAGGCATGATTTTCCTTTCATGATAACTCTGCTTAGTCATATTATGTATTTCTGAATGCTTTGGTATTTATAATACATTGTAGTGTTTTCCCAATAATAGTCACTGAGCCAACTGGCTTATAGTTAACTAATATTTCTCTCCCTTTTATATCTTTCCCCTCTCATCTTAAACCTATGCCCTCTCGTTCTGGACTCCCACCTCAGGGAAAAGACCTTGTCTATTTATCCTACCTATGCCCTCATGGTTTTATCAACCTCCTATAAGGTCACCCCTCAGTCTCCGACACTCCAGGGAAAACAGCTCCAGCCTATTTAACCTCTCCCTATAATTCAAATCCTCCAACTCTGGCAACATCCTTGTATTTCATTTTTGAATCCTTTCAATTTTCACAAAATCCTTCCAATCGGAAAGAGACCAGAATTGCATGCAATACTCCAAAAGTAGCCTAACTAATGTCCTGGACAGCCGCAACATAACCTCCTGTACTCAATACTCTGACCAATAAAAGAAAGCATACCCATTGCCACCTTCACTATCCCATCTCCTTGCAACTCTACTTTCAAGAAACTATGAACCTGTACTCCAAGGTGTCTTTGTTCAGCAACACACACTATGAATTTACCGTTAAGTGTATAAGTCCTGCTTAATTAGCCTTTCCAAGATGCAGCACCTCGTACTTATCTAAATTAAACTACATCTGCCACTCGTCAGCCCATTGGCCTATCTGTTCAAGATCCTGTTGTAATCTGAGGTAACCTTCGCTGTCCTCTACCCCTCCAATTTTGGTGTCATCTGCAAACTTACTAACTGTACTTCCGATATTCACATCCAAATCATTTATATAAATGTCAAAAAGCTGTGGACCCGGCACCGATCCTTGCTAACCAGTCTCCCATGGGGAACCTTGTTAAACATCTTACTGAAGTCCATATAGATCACATCCACTGCTCTGCCCTCATCAATCCTTTTTTGTTACTTCTTTGAAAAATTCAACCAAGTTTATGGGACATGATTTCCCACACATAAAGCAATGCTGAATATCCCTTGATTTTCAAGTACATGTAAGTCCTTCCTTCAGGATTCCCTCCAACAACTGCCCACCCCACCACTGATGTCAGGTTTGCCGGTCTATAGTTCTCTGGCTTTTCCTTACCACCTTTCTTAAATAGTGGCACCATGTTAGCCAACTTCCAGTCTTCTGGCATTTCACCTGTGACTATCGATGATACAAATATCTCAGCAAGTGGCCCAGCAATCACTTCTCTAGCTTCCCACAGAGTTCTCAGGTACACCTGATCAGGTCCTGAGGATTTATCAATATTTACGCATTTCAAGACTTCCAGCACTTTCTCCTCTGTAATATGGACATTTTTCAAGCTGTCACCATCTATTTCCCCACATTCTATACCTTCATGTCCTTCTCCACAGTAAACACTTATGCAAAATACTCATTTAGTATCTCTCCTAGCTCCTGCAGATCCACACATTGGCTGCCTTGCTAATCTTTGAGGGGCCGTATTTTCTCCCTAGTTACCCTTTTGTCCTTTATGTATTTATAAAATTCCTTTGGATTTTCCTTAACCATATTTGCCAAAGTTATCTCATGTCCCCTTTCTGCCCTCCTGATTTCTCTCTTAAGTATACTCCTATTGCCTTTATACTCTTCTAAGGATTCACTCCTGTCTGACATTTGACATATGCTTCCTGCTTTTTCTTAACGAAAACCTCAATTTCTGTAGTCATCCACATTCCCCATACCTACCAGCCTTTCCTTTCACCCCAACAGGATTATACTGTCTCGGAACTCTCATTAGTTCATTTTTGAAGGCTTCTCATTTTCCAGCCATCCCTTTACCTGTGAACATCTGGCCCCAATCAGCTTTTGAAAGTTCTTGCCCTAATACCGTCAAAATTGGCCTTCCTCCAATTTAGAACTTCAACTTTTAAATTTTTATTTCCCCATGTTCATTCTCTATACAGCCAAAGTTTTCTTTGGCTTCTTCCTTACCTTTTATACAGTTAAAGAAACTCTTAGCGAATGTCATGATATTTCTTGCAAGTTTATTCTCAAAATTTAGCTTCTCCCTCTTTTTTAATTTTTGTTTGTCTTTTGTTAATTTTAAAAGCTTTCCAAATCCTCTCATTTACAAATAAGATTTGCCATATTGTATATTTATTCTTTCAATTTGAAAGTGTCCTTACTTCCCAGAATAACCATGATTGATTTATCCCTTTCTTAGAATGCTTTTCCTCACTGGGACATATCTTTACTGTGAAGCTTGAACTATTTTATCAAAACTATCACATTCTACGTCAACTGCCTTTCCTGTTGACCTCCTTTCATACTTTACTCCAGCTGACACTGCCCTTATTCTTATGTACTTAACCTTATTTAAGTTAATAATGTTGCTTTTGACCTAAGTTTCTTGTTCTCAAGCTGATTACTAAATTCAACAATGTTAAGGTCACTGTTCCCTCAGAGATCTTTGATTCTGCGATCATTTATTCAACTTGTCTTATTAGACATTAGCAAATGCAAAATACTTGAAACCTTGATTGGATCCATACTATATTCATAGAATCATGGTGTCGTATGCATTGAAACCAGTCTTTCAGCCCATCATGTCTATGCTGACCAGCAAACACCAAATGCCGACACATCCCATTTTCCTGCACTTGGTCCATAGTCTACTAAGCCCTCGCATTTTAGTGGAGAAAGTGAGGTCTGCAGATGCTGGAGATCAGAGATGGAAATGTGTTGCTGGAAAAGCGCAGCAGCACATCCCATTTTCCTGCACTTGGTCCATAGTCTACTAAGCCCTCGCATTTTAGTGCTCATCAAAATGTTTCTTAAGTGTTGTGAGAGTATCTTCTCCACCACCCTCTCAGCTTGCACATTCCATTTTTTTTACCAACCTCTGTGTGAAAAACCTCTTCTCAAATCCTGTAAATGACTTACTCCTCACATTAAACTTATGTCCTTAAGTCTTAGACATGTCAGCCATGGGGAAAATCTGCTCTGTCTATACTTTGTCTTATAATTTTGTCTACCTCAATCAGATTCTCCCCTCAGCCTCCTCTGCTCCAAGGAAAACAAGCTCAGCTTATCCAGTCTCTCCTCATAACCGAGACTTTTCACCTCAGCCACAACCCCAGTGAATCTCCTCTGGCAATTATTTCCTTTCAGTAGTATGGCAACCAGAAATGCACATAGTATTCTACCTAGAGCCAAACTAATGTTTTATAAAGTTGTAATAAGACATCTTTGCTCCTATATTCTATGCCCTGGCTAATGAAAGCAAATATCCTTCATCAACACTTAACTACCTTTGCCGAGTTAAAAATCACACAACATCAACAGGTTTATTTGGAAGCACTAGCTTTCGGAGCACTGCTCCTTCATCAGGTGGTCGTGAGAATAAGATCGTAAGACACATAATTTATAGCAGAAGTTAACAGTGTGATTTAACTTAAATTATATATTGAAAAAGACCTGGATCATTTGTTAAGTCTCTCACCTTTTAGAATGACCATGTTGGTTTCAATTCTTTCATATGCAAATCACAGAACTTTTTCAAGTTACATTCTCAAGTGAACTTTAACAATTGGTGTCATGTCGGCCCAGATAATGTATTAAAAGTGTGAGTTTCCCTGCGTGAGGCTGTGCCACAATGGTCAGATTGATTCTAATCTAAAAAAATGGATTAACAGAATATCACATGCAGTTTTTCAGCAAAGTAAAACATAATTCTGCAACTACAAATTCACCCCACAAACTTATATGTGTATGTGGGCATGTGTGAGAGGGTGGGGGTGGGAGTTTGAGTGTCTGTGAGAGAGTGTGTGTATATGTGTGAATGTGGGTGTAAGGGGATATACGTCTGTGAGAGAGTGAGGGTGGGAGTGTATGTGTAACAGTATGAGAGAGGGTCTGCGTGAGTGTATGGGTCTGGAGGAGTGTGTTTGTGTGAGTGTGTGTGTGTATGTAGTGTAATGGAGTCACCTACAGTGACACTCCTACACGCACAGACATCCTTATACACACACACACAAACACATACAC
The DNA here is from genome assembly GCF_004010195.1 of Chiloscyllium plagiosum. Lineage (NCBI taxonomy): Eukaryota > Metazoa > Chordata > Chondrichthyes > Orectolobiformes > Hemiscylliidae > Chiloscyllium > Chiloscyllium plagiosum. The sequence goes on from NC_057713.1 coordinate 26,699,060, forward strand.
AGTCTGACCATTGTGGCACAGGCAGTCTCACACAGAGCAGCTCACATCTTAAATGCATTATCTGGGCCAACATGACACCAATTGGTAATGTTCACTTGAGAATGTAACTTTTAAATGTTCTGTGATTTACATATGAAAAAACTGAAGCCAACCATGTTCAGACTGAGAGGGGATCTGATTGAGACATATAAGATTATTAAAGGATTGGACACTCTGGAAGCAGGAAACATGTTTCCGCTGATGGGTGAGTGCCGAACCAGAGGACACAGCTTAAAAATACGGAGTAGACCATTTAGGACAGAGATGAGGAGAAACTTCTTCACCCAGAGAGTGGTGGCTGTGTGGAATGCTCTGCCCCAGTCTCTGCATTCATTTAAGAAAGAGTTGGATAGAGTTCTCAAAGATAGTGGAATCAAGGGTTATGGAAATAAGGCAGGAACAGAATACTGATTAAGGATGATCAGCCATGATCATATTGAATGGTGGTATAGGCTCGAAGGGCAGAATGGCCTACTCCTGCACCTATTGTCTATTGTCTATTCTAAAAGATGAGAGACTTAACAAACAATCCAGGTCTTTTACAATATATAATTTCAGTTCCATCACACTGTTAACATTTGCTATAAATTCTGTGTCTTATGATCTTATGCTCCACAACCACCTGATGAAGGAGCAGCGCTCTGAAAGCTTGTGCTTCCAAATAAACCTGTTAGACTATTACATGATGTTGTGTGATTTCAACTTTGTACACTCCAGTTCAATACTGGCATCTCCAAATCATATCTTTGCTGACACCTTTAGCAATTCAAGAACTTGCACGGATCTCCCATTCATTGTGTATATCCTTCCCTTATTAAACCTGCCAAAATTCATCACATCCCATTTATCAGGATTAAATTCAATCTGTCATTGCTCTGCCCAATTCACCAACTGATCGATATCAGACTGTAAATATTGTGATCCTTACCAACTACAAACAGTAATCCAGGAAGCAATAACAATGGAATAATAAGATATTTACTCAAAAAAGTGAAAAACATTTTTAGAATGATACAAGACAAACAGGGTTAATGAACTATTTCCTTCTTCTTTATGTCCAACAATTTTGTTTCTCTTTCAGATTTCTGACATCTATAGTATTTTGCTCCAGTTAAAACATCCACCTGTGTCTCCACTGTGTTTGAAATAAAGAATGCAATTAAAAACTGTATTATACTTTCAGGTGCATATGTCTGTGTGCCAGTTTATGCATATATGACTTCAGGCAGTCTTTTACGTTTTTTTTGATCTGGCAGAGTAAAGCACCAATAAATATTAATCACCTTACAAATATGCATGTCTGCCCTGCTTCAGTTTCTGGACTAGCAATGGGAAAACCAGTCAGGTTTTCCACACTTTGTCGTTGTGCAGAGACTCTGCCTGGATGATAAATGTTGGTAGATTGTCTAACAAGAATGATCTTGCCAGTGATACATATTCTCCCAGTGTTGCTTGTCCAGACTCATTCAGATTAACAGTCACAGGGGCAAGACACTAAAGAATAGCCACTTACTGTAGAATGATGTTCTATCAAGGACCAACATATTCGGGGGGGGAGATAATGTAAGGCCAAAGATTTTATTCACACAAACAGTGGGTTGAACAAACAAAAATAAAACCTGGTGAGAACTTGCTTCAGATTTTGTATATTTTTATGCCAGTATGTTAAAATTAAATCAGCTATAGCCACTTCCATGGATTCTACTGCAGCATTTGTTTTAAATCATTCATGGATTGTGGATATTACTGGCTAGGCCAAAATATTTTGCCCATTCGCCAAAGGGCAGTTAAGAGTCAACTATGATGCTATGTGTCTGGAGTCAAATATAGGCAAGATGAGGTAAGGGAATCAGTGAACCACATGGTAGTTTACAACTATCAACAGTGGTTACATGATTACCATTATATTAGCTTTAAGTTCTAAATCTTTGTTGAGTTTAAATTTTAATGATGAGATTTGGTCTTACGTCACCAGGATATTAGCCTGGATCTCTAGATGAGGAAGGGTCACTGGACTCACAACATTAACACTGTTTTCTCTGCACAGATGCTGCTAGACCTGCTGAGTTTCTCCAGCAATTTCTGTTTTTCCCACAAGATTACTAGTCCAGTCACCTTCCTACTATGTCACTGCCTCCCCCATGGTCAGGGTTCCCACTTTAAAGAAGTTAAACAGATAACCCAAAATGTGGCCAGGAAGAGTTCACCCATTACAAAACCTAGGTGTGCCATTCATTATATTGATTTGGCCAAGAATAAGAGCATTAAGCCCTATGAGCTGGAGGATAGCAGGAGAAGGTTGAATGGGTAATGAATTTTGGATAGCAACAATGTTTTGGAGCTAAGAGAAGAGATGGTTGGGCAAAGAAGAACAATGATGATAGTAATAACAGCAAAGAGATGGATTAACATAAGCAGACATGATGATGATGTAGTCTTAATGACAGAGTCACATGATTAAGCTGCAAACTCTGGCCTAGTGTGATGAGAATGTGTGTGTAGATTAAGGTGTAAACAAAGAGTTCTTACAGAAAGATCCACAGGATCCAACAGCTTTACTTTGGGCGATGAATCAAAGTTAAACCCTAAACACACAACAGAACATAAAGAATGGGAACCTCTTTGACAGGACAATTCCAGATGTGATTCAAGAGGCTCTATCTTATCTATGAATTTGGGTCCTTAGTGAACATTCACATAGTTTATCTGAAGATAAGAGTTTTAGTGAGGTGTTCACTCCTAAGGTTCAGGTAGAGAGTAGCTGGGTGACCACCAGGAGAGGCAAAGGGAGTAGGTGGAGAGTACAAGTATCATCTGTGGCCATTCCTCTTAAAAACAAGTATACCGTTTTGGATAATGTCTGGGGATGAGCGTTCAGGGAAAGCAGCAGTAGCCAGGTTGGTGGCACTATGACTGGCTCTGGGGTACAGTGGGAAAGGATAAAGGTAAATATGACCTTAATGATAGTAGTCTCAATAGTTATGGGGACAGACAGGAGATTCTGTGGCCACAGCATGGTGTGTTGACTCCCAGATGCCAGGGTCCGGGATGTCTCAGAGTGACTGCACAATGTTCTCAAGGGGGAGAATGAGCAGGCAGACGTCTTTGTGCATATTGGCACAAATGACATGGTAGAAATGGGGATGAGATCCTATGGAGTGATTATAGAGGGCTAGGAAAAAATTTAAAAACCAGAACCTCATTGGTGATCATCTCTAGAATCCTTCCAGTGAGGGTAAGAAAAAGAGGCTACGGCAGATCCATGTGGCTAAAGAATTGGTGCGGGGACAGGGATTCAGATTTTTAAATCATTGGGATCTTTTCTGGGCTTGTTTAAGAGGGACAGGTTGCACAAACTGGAGGGAGACCAATATCTTGGTGGGCAGGTTTGTTTGTGCTACAAGGGAGGGTAAAACAGGGAATGACAAGGTGTTGGAATCCTCAACAGCAAGTACGGGGCTCAAAGCAGATACAGTTATCATTAATAATAAGTTGAAGAGATAGGGCCGGTTGGAACACAACAGGGAGCAAAGAATGCCTGTTGGATTAAGTTACATTTATTTCAATGCAAGAGGGCTGACAACAAAGGCCAATGAACTCAGGGTGTGGATAGCCACATGGGACTGGGATATAATAGCCATTACTGAAACATGGCTAAGGGAGGGATGGGACTGGCAGCTTAATTTGCCAGAGTATAGGTGCTTTAGGTGGGACAGAGGTAGTGGAAGGAAGGGAGGGGGAGTTGCATTTTTGATTAAGGTGAGTATCACAGTAGTAGTCAGAGATAAAATAAATGAAGGACCATCCAGTGAGGCTTTGTGGGTGGAGCTAAGAAATAGGATGGGAATGGTGACATTGTTGGGGTTATACTATAGGCCCCCAAATACTCAATGGGAATTAGAGGAACAAATGTGGAGGGAGATTGGGGAGACTTGCAGGAGCAATAGGGTTATCATAGTAGGGGATTTTAATTTTTCTAACTTTAGACTGGGACCCCCAGATATTAAGGGCTTAGATGGGGTGGAATTTGTTAAGTGAGTTCAGGAAAGTTTCCTCAAGCAGTATACAGAAGGTCCTACTCAGGAATGGGCAAAACCCAACCTACTCTTGGGAATTCGGGCAGGACAGGTGACTAAGGTGACAGGGGGGAGCACTTTGGGACCAGTGACCATACTTCTATTAATTTTAAAATAGTTATGCAGAGGGCCAAAACTAGACTACAAGTTCAAGTTCTAAACTGGGGCAAGGTGCATTTTGATGGCCTTGGACAGGAGGATGCAGAGGTTTATTGGAGGAGTTTGTTTGCAGACAAAGGGACCTCTGGCAAGTGGGAGGCCTTTAGAAGTGAGATAGCTAGAGTTCAAGCTCTATGTTCCAGTGAGGGTGAAGGGCAAAGTTGGCAGAAATAGGGAACATTGGTGACAAGAAATGATGAGGCTTTGACCAAAAAAAAGGAGGTAAGGCTCAGTTATAGGCAACTGGGATCAAGGGAATCCCTGGAGGTATAGATGGGATACAAGGGTTTACTGAAGAAGAAAATCAGGAGAGCAAAAAGTGGCCATGAGATAGCCTTGGCTGAGAAGATTAGGGTGAATCCAAAGAGCTTCTTTAAGTATAATAATGGAAAAAGAATAACTAGAGAGAGACTAGGATCCCTCATGGAGAAAAGCGAACATGCATGTGTAGAACTGCAGTAGATGGGCGTGGTTCTTAATGAATATTTCTCCTCAGTGTTCACTATGCAGAAAGACATGAAAACTTGAGAACTTGGGGAAGTTAGTGGTGTTATCTTAGGGCAGTCTATATCTCAGTAAAGTGCTGGATGTATTAGAATGTAAGAAGGTGGATAAATCTCCTGGTCCTGACCAGATAGATCCAAAAATACTGCAAGAGGCTAGAGAACAAAGTGCAAGGACCCTGGCTGATATTTTTGCATCATTGTTAGCCACAGGTGAGGTCCTGGAAGACTGGAGGGTAGTGAATGTTGTGCTATTATTCAAGAAGAACTACAAAGAAAAACCTGGGAATTATAGACCATTAAGCTTAACATCTCTGGTGGGTAAGTTACTTGACAAGATTCTGAGAGATAAGACCGATATGTATGTGGAAAGATAGGGTCTTTTTAGGAGTAGTCAGCATGGCTTTATGAAAGGGAGATCATGCCTCATAAATTTGTTAGAGTTTTTTGATGAAGTGACCAGGAAGATTGATGAGGGCAGGGCAGTAGATGTAGTCTATATGGATTTCAGGAAGGTCTTTGATAAGGTTCCACATGGTAGGCTGCTCTGGAAGGTTAGATCTCATGGAATCCAGGGTGAGCTGGAAAATTGGATACAAAATTGGCTTAATGTTAGGAAGCAGAGGGTAATAGTGGAAGGAGCTGGAAATGTGTTGCTGGAAAAGCGCAGCAGGTCAGGCAGCATCCAGGGAACAGGAGAATCGACGTTTCGGGCATAAGCCCTTCTTCAGGAATGAGGAAAGTTTGTCCAGCAGGCTAAGATAAAAGGTAGGGAGGAGGGACTTGGGAGAGGGGCGTCGGAAATGTGATAGGTGGAAAGACCCACCGAACTCATCTCCGCATACCTTGACACCGTCCTGTCCCCCTTAGTCCAAGAAC
>NC_057713.1:26704826-26708123 GCF_004010195.1 Chiloscyllium plagiosum
GAGATCAGAGCTGAAAATGTGTTGCTGGAAAAGCGCAGCAGGTCAGGCAGCATCCAGGGAACAGGAGAATCGACGTTTCGGTCATAAGCCCTTCTTCAGGAATGAGGAAAGTTTGTCTAGCAGGCTAAGATAATAGGTAGGGGACCTATCACCCTCACCTTGACCTCTTTCCACCTATCACATTTCCGACGCCCCTCCCCCAAGTCCCTCCTCCCTACCTTTTATCTTAGCCTGCTGGACAAACTTTCCTCATTCCTGAAGAAGGGCTTATGCCCGAAACGTCGATTCTCCTGTTCCCTGGATGCTGCCTGACCTGCTGCGCTTTTCCAGCAACACATTTCCAGCTCTGATCTCCAGCATTTGCAGACCTCGCTTTCTCCTAATAGTGGAAGGAGGCTTGTCAGATTGGAGACCTGTGACTAGTGGAGTGCCTCAGGAATCAGTGCTGGGCCCATTCCTGTTTGTTATCTATTTCAATGATTTGGATGAGAATGTACAAGGCATGATTACTAAGTTTGCAAATGACTCTAAAATAGGTGGTATCATGGACAGTGAGGAAGGTTATCGAAACTTGCAGCAGGACTTTGATCCGCTGGGGAAGTGGGTTGAGAAATGGCAAATGAAGGTTAATATAGATAAGTGTGAGGTCTTGCATTTTGGAAAGTCAGATCTGGGTAGGAGTTTCATGTTGAATGGAAGGGCCTTGAGAGTGTAGTGAAACAGAGGGACCTTGGAGTTCAGGTTCATAGTTCTCAGGAAGTGGAGTCACAGGTAGACAGGCCAGTGAAGAAGGCTTTTAGCACACTGGCCTACATCAGTCAGGGCACTGAGTATAGAAGTTGGGAAGTTATGTTGCAGTTGTATAGGGTGTTGGTGAGACTGCATTTGGAGTATTGCATTCAGTTTTAATTCCCCTGTTAGAGGAAGGATGTTAATAAACTGGAAAGAGTGCAAAACAAATTTGCAAGGATGTTGTCTGGGCTTAATGGTCTGAGTTATAGGGAGAGGTTGGACAAGCCAGGACTCTCTTCTTTAGAACTTAGGACACTGAGAGGGGAACCTTATAGAAGTGTATAAGGTCATGAGAGGCATGGATAGGGTGAATGTACTCAGTCTTCTTCCTAGGGTTGGAGAATCAAGGATGAGAGGGCATCAAGTTTAAGGTTAGAGGAGAAAGAATGAAAGGGAACCTGAGGGGTACCTTTTTTACACAGAAGATGGTACACGTATGGAATAAGCTGCCAACAGAAGTGGTTGAGGCAGGTAAATTAACAACATTTAAAAGGCATTTGTACAAATACAAGGACAGGAAAGGATTAGAAGGTCATGGGCCAAGTGTAGGAAAATAGGGTTAGCGTGGACGGGCATTTTGTTCAGCATGGACCAGTTTGGGCCAAAGGGTCTGTCTCTGTGCTGTAGGACTCTATGACTCTATTTCAACATGCTTGCTTCTTGCTGACCTTATCTGGGTGTGTTGAGACCTTGGGCACAGTTAAGGCCAAGGACTTATTAAAGAGGGTTAAGTGTTTATTTGGTCAACCATTTTCACTGAAATGGTCTCTCCTTCATCTATGTCTTCTGAGAAAAAAAGAACAAAGTTGAAACAATAACATTCATGAAATGTATTCCTTAACTACCTGTAATGACCAGCTTTGAATCTTCAATCCGACTGAATTTCTTCACTTTAGAGATTTGGCTTTGTCAAACTATGCAGAGGCATCAAGCACAGGGTGAGTGGCTCATTTGCTTTATTATGATGATATTTTCTCTATACTAACTTTCCACTTCCTCTCTGAAATCTTATCATCTTGTCCTGAGATATGATATCACTTAAGTGTGTGGTGCTGCATTTTGGAAAAGCAAATTAGGGTAGTATTTATACACTTAATGGTGAGGTCCAGGGGAGTTGAACAAAGAGACCTTGGAGTGCAAATTCCTTGAAAGTGGAGTCGCAGGTAAATGGAATAGTGAAGAAGATGTTTGGTATGCTTGCCTCTATTGGTCAGTGCATTGAGTATGGGAGTTGCGATGTCATGTTGCAGCTGTATAGGACATTGTTTCAGCAACTTTTGGAATACTGCACCCAATTCCGGTCTCCCTGCTGTAGAAAAGATGTTGTGAAATTTGAAAGGGTTCAGAAAAGATTTACAAGGATTTTGCCAAGGTTGGAAGGTTTGAGCTATAGGGAGAGGCTGAATAGGCTGGGGCTATTTTCCTTGGAGCACTGAAGGCTGTGGGGTGACTTTTTAGAGGTTTATAAAATCAAAAGGGGCATGGATAGGGCAAATAGCCAAGATCTTTTACCTGGGGTAGTGGAGTCCAAAACAAGAGGGCAGAGGTTTAAAGTGAGAGGAGAAAGATTTAAAGGGATCTAAGGGGCAACATTTTCATGCAGTGGGTGGTACGGGCATGGAATGAGCTGTCAGAGGAAGTGGTGGAGGCTGGTACAATAACTTCATTTAAAAGACATCTGGATGGGTATTTGAATAGGAAGGGTTGACAATGGTAGGGACCAAATGCTGGCAAATGGGACTAGATTAATTTGACATATTTGGCTGACATGAACAAGTTGGACTGAAGGGTCTGTTTCCATGCTGGACAGCTCAATGACTCTAGGTACTGATAGAAACTATTCCCACACAGCATCTGCCACATTCAGACCGAAAACCTGAGTGAAGCAAAGCTAATCTCTACCTCTGATCCCCCAACTCTCACTCCCTCATGCTTCTAGCTAGAATCATTGCATAACAACCTGAATTACGAGTCCTCATAATAATTTCATTCAAATGTAAGTTCCAAATACCGATCTCCTGCCACCATCCTGATGACAATCAGATAACTTGACATCTCCTGAGAACCAAATCCAGATCGCACCTGTGGTATGCCAGAAATAGCACACCAAGAAGTAGATTTATCATGTTGGATACCGTGGGGTAGCTGGAATGTGTCAACTTTTCAGCTAGCTCTTTCGATAGGTTGGAACAAATTACTACTGTGGGCGGCACGGTGGCACAGTGGTTAGCACTGCTGCCTCACAGCGCCAGAGACCCGGGTTCAATTCCCGCCTCAGGCGACTGACTGTGTGGAGTTTGCACATTCTCCCTGTGTCTGTGTGGGTTTCCTCCGGGTGCTCCGGTTTCCTCCCACAGTCACAAAGATGTGCAGGTTAGGTGAATTGGCCATGCTAAATTGCCTGTAGTGTTAGGTTAAAAGGTGTAAATGGCCATACTAAATTGCCCGTAGTGTTAGGTTAAAAGGGGTAAATGTAGGGGTATGGGTGGGTTGCGCTTCGGCGGG
>NC_057713.1:26708170-26713940 GCF_004010195.1 Chiloscyllium plagiosum
AATCTAATCTAATCTAATCTAATCTAAAAGAGATTGATATGGTTTTTTTGCTTGCATTTAATTAAATCTCCTTCATGAGGCTGATTTTATTAGATCTTACTTTCCTATGTTCTATCGACACTTTCAAAGAACAAAGAACAGTACAACACAGCAACAGGCCTTTCTGCCCACTGAGATTGTCACATGATGCCATTCTAATCTAAAACCTTTTTGTCTCTGTGTGGCATATATCTCTCTATTTCCCACCTATTTGTATATCTGCCAAAATGCCAATTAAATATTGCTATTGTATCTATCTGCACCACGTCCTCAGTCAACACATTCCAGACACTTAGCATCTTCTGTGCAAAAAAACTTGGCTCTCACATCTCCTTTAAACCTACCCCCATTTACCTTAAACCTATGTTCCCTAGTATTTGACCATTCTACCCTGGGAAAAAATCTCCAACTATCCATTCTATCCATGCCTCTCATAATTCTGTAAACTTCTATCAGGTTGTCCCTCATCTTCTGATGTTCAAGCGAAAACAAACCAAGTTTTTCAATCTCTCCTCATTGCTAATACACTCCAAACCAGGCAGCATCCTGGTAAACCATTTTTGTACTCGCTCCAAACCCTCCACATCCTTTTGGTAATGTGGCAACCAGAAATGTACACAATATTCCAAATGTAGCTGCACTGAAGTTGTATACAGCTGCAACATAATTTGCCAATCTTTCTACTCTGTGCCCTGACCAGTGAAGGCAAGCATGCGGTATGCCTTCTTGATTATTTTAGCCACATGTATTACCAATTTCAGAGAACTGTGAACTTGCACATCATACCTCTATATGTTGATGTTACTCAAGGTTCTACTAATAATGTATACTTCCCTCCCGCATCAGATCTTCCAAAATGCATAACTGCATTTGTCCAGATTAAACTTCATCTGCCACATCTCTGCTCAAGTCTCCATCCTATTATATCCCTCTGCATCATTCAGCAATCCTCCTCACTATCTGCAGATCCTCAATCTTTGTATTGTCTGGAAACTTACAAATCAGGCCACCTGCATTCTCCTCCCAACTACATATATATTTTTCAGACAACAGGAATCCTGTTACTGATCCCTGTGGAACACCATTGATCACAGATCTCTAGTCAGAAAATCACCATTCTACCACTACGCTCTGACCTTAATGATGCAGTTCTGTATCCATCTTATCAGTTCCGCTATGGATCGTATGCGACTTCACCTTATGTATCAACCTGCTGTGAGGGACATAGGCAAATCCTTTGACAATGTCCATATAGACACTGTCTGTTATCTTGCCCTCATCAATCACCTTTCTCATTTCCTCTAAAAGCTCAATCACATTTGGGAGACACAACATTTCTCGGACAAACCTACGCTAATTGCCTATTGTTAATAAATTCACATTTTCACAAATATGAGTAAATCTGATCCCTAAGAACCTTCTCCAATAATTTCCCTTAAACAAAGGAACAATGTTGGCTATCCTCCAGTCCTCTGTGACATATCCTGTGACTAAAGAGGACACAGAGATTTCATACAAGGCCCCAGCAATTTTCTCACCTGTCTACTTCAGCATTCTGGGAAATATCCCATCAGGTCCTGGGGACTTGTCTACATTAATGCTTTTCAAAACACCCAACACCTCCTTTTCGTATGTTGACATGCTGTTGAATACAAACATACCCCTCCCAATGTGAATATTGATGCAAACTATTTGTTTTGGACATCACCCACTTCCTCTGGCTCCATGTATAAACTCCCTCCTTTGTCCTTGAGTGAACCCTATTCTTGCCTCATATATAGATAAACCATTGTGGGATTTTTCATAATTCTGTTTTCTAAAGACATGTCATGGCCTCATTAAACCCCCCCCCCCCACTTTTCCCCCAATTTATTATTTGAGTTATTTAAAAATTATTCATTCATGGGATGATGTCATCGCTGGCCAGGCCTGCATTTATTGCTAATCCCGGCTATCTTTGTATTCCTTGAGGGTTCTGCCAGTCTTCTGTTTTCTAAACCTTAAGTATGCCTCCACTTACTTTCCAGTGACATCAATTTGTTGTAAGCTCTAGATGAATGCCATAAAAGTAATTATCTCCTCAAAAATGTTTCTATCACTTCCCTCTTCATCTCCAGGTGCCAGGAAGGGCTGAGGGTTGCTGGCCATCAACCTTTATTGTTCAAGATCTGTTGATACCAAGTTTCCTGAGAGATGTCTACAGTCTACTTAATGACATCAGTTCATTCGATGGCAAAGACAAATAAAGTAATTCCATAAATAAAAAATACTTCCAACGAAGTTTGCAAAAGCACTCACACAATATTTTGTATATTTTGGGATTTCCCCACAGTATTTTGACCTACGCAAGCCCAGATTTCATTTATAAAGACACTCTCCCTACTGGGCTGACATGAAGAGTGCTAATAGGCTTAAAAGTGTTACCATGGCTGTTTGAAAACAGAGATGTAAGGAATAGTTGATTCAAAGGTAAAATAAATGTTGAGTTCCTGGTAGTTCTGTTGGTCAAAGGCGATGCAAAGTTGATTTGTATTGCTGGGAAGTTTCCAGGTTTGATTCATGCCCTCTGGGACTGCAGTTAATTAACTGGGACTGCAGTCTAATTTTCCCTGCTTTGTGTGTCTGAAATTGTCAAAGACGAAGAGAAATACAGAAAAAAAGAACAGCAATATGCCATTCAATTATAATGTTATAAAAACTCAACTGGTCCAAACATGCCCTTTAAGGAAGGAACTCTACGACATTGACCTGGTTTGACCTGCATGTGTCTCCAGATCCACAGCAATGTGGCTGGCTCTTAACTGTGTCCTGAAATGGCCGAGCAAGCCATCTATTTCAAGAACAATAAATGCTGGCTTTGCCAACATGACCACATCCACGAAAGAATTCTCCCTGTGTCTGCTTGGGTTTCCTCCGGGTGCTCCGGTTTCCTCCCACAGTCCAAAGATGTGCAGGTCAGGTAAATTGGCCATGCTAAATTGTCTGTAGTGTTAGGTAAGGGGTAAATGTAGGGGTGTGGGTGGTTGGCGCTTCGGCGGGTCGGTGTGGACTTGTTGGGCCAAAGGGCCTGTTTCCACACTGTAAAGTAATCGAATCTAATCTAATTACAAAGGGGCAACAATTACAAAGGGGCGGCACGGTGGCACAGTGGTTAGCACTGCTGCCTCACAGCGCCAGAGACCCGGGTTCAATTCCCGCCTCAGGCGACTGACTGTGTGGAGTTTGCATGTTCTAAATTGTCCGTAGTGTTAGGTAAGGGGTAAATGTAGGGGTATGGGTGGGTTGCACTTCGGCGGGTCGGTGTGGACTTGTTGGGCTGAAGGGCCTGTTTCCACACTGTAAGTAATCTAATCTAATCTGAAATCTTGTGATTGCAAATAAACATGTTGGACTATAACCTTGTGTCATCAGACTTCTGACCTTGTCCACCCAGTCCAAAACCGGCACCTCCACATCATGATCAATTGGAAGAGGCATTGGAGATGGGGCAAAGGCACAAAATGTATACTGGATGGAGGACTTCATTGGACAACACTGAGTATGGTCCACTAGTACCACCACTGACTCTTACAATATTAACATGCTGAGCAAGACCAAAAATATTGGCAGTTCAGCTGGAAACACTGCCTGCAGGTAAACAAACACTGTAGATAGCACTCTCCTTGGTTAGAACTTGAACTGCATATTTACTAATTTCAAATGGTAGCTGTAATGTTATTTCAACTTAGGAATCAATACTAGTAGTACAGTACCCCAGTGCATAGCTCAAACAGAATTTGAAGACCAAGTGTATTTAGAAAACTATTTAGTCTGATAAGTCTCTTCAGATCAGCATGTGGCATTCACCAGGATCTCAACTGCTTTCAAAGTATTGCCTTGCCATCTGTTCTTCTCAGGTAATGACTTTTCAGGACATATGGCCACAGAGCAAACAAGGTCCAATGAGGGGAATTGAGAAATGCAAATTAGGGCACTCGACATCTCTGAATCTTCTGAGCTTTGACATTCTGCCTATGTTGGGTTACTGAAGGGAATACTGATGTCTAAAGCAAAGGTACTTTGAATGCTGATGGGTACATATTATACAAAGGTCCTGTATTTGCATGGTTCCCTCATGTTTCATTCAACTTATTGCCAAAGGGCTGAAGCTAAAAGCAGTGTTTCACCATCACTGCAAATAGCTTTCCCAGAAGTTAAAGGGGAATAGCATTCTACTGATTTACCATATTGTTGTAAATGTCAGAAAAGGTATCAGTTGCACACTAACTAATGTCTCTTGATCCTGTCTTCTTGTATGCCTTTTGTGATTGATTTTTAGATGCTCAGGGATCAAAGAAAGAATGTGCATGTTTTATGCATTTCAGTGTCAGCCTTGGCTCAGTGGTATCACCTCTAAGCCAGAAGGTTGTGAGTTCAAGTCCAGATCCTATGACTTAAGCAAATAATCTCAGCTGACATCTTGTCAGAGGTGGTTATCATCTGGTGAGACATGAAGCTGAAATTATGCCTGGCCTCTCAGGTGACCGTAAGGGTTTCATAACTATTAAAAGATGACCTCAACTATTTGAGGAAAACCAGGGGAGTTCTTTTTATCTCTTGATCAACATTTACCTATCAACAAGTGGCATTTAAAACAAAACATATGGTCATTTGTTCATTGCTGTTTGCAGGACTTCACTTTCTACCGATTAGTAACCACATTACAACAGTGACTAAACTAATTAAAGCAAAGCAGTTCTGACTGCACAGTTCATCTAAAATATCCCACACTCACTGTTCAAACGAGAATAGTAAAGTTCTCCTATTATGTTAGTTAATCTTTATTCCTTTATTACCAATGCCTGAAAACAGATTATTCTGTCACTTACTTCAGTACTGTTTGTTTGTTGTGTGAAAATTTGCCGCTGTATTTACCTTCATTCCAATAGTAATCTCTTATCAAAGATTTGACTGTGTAGTATTTTGGAACATCTTGATTAGATTAAATTCTCTATGAAAATAAATAAGTCCTTTGCATTTGATCTGCCTGTACCTTAATGTGAGTTTACTGGAATCATACATCTCAATCATCAAGTGGAGCACATTTCAATGGGTTAACATCTGGCAATAGTGATCATATTATAAATAGAATTAAAACCATTATGGTAAGTGACTAAAAGAATTCAGTGATATAAATAACTAAGTATTTTAAGAAGGGTGAATGTTTCATGTTGTTCATTAGAACAGCAAAATTAGAGTTTTGTAGGTTTTAAACAAGACCACAACTAGGGCCAAAGAGCAAGGGATGAAGGAAAGGACTGAACAGAAAAGGAAGATTTATGATATTTGGAGGGTAGGGCTGCTTATAACTCATGGTGCAGGTCAAAAACAGATGTTAATTGGACAATAGGTGGGCCTAGAGGAGAGGTCAATGATTCCAGCTGAACCACCACAAGCATCCAGTGATAAAGAAAATGGGACAGTGGTCATTTAAGACGCATCTGGACAGATGCATGAGTAGGTGGGGAGCAGAGGGATACAAAAGTACATTTGGATCGGCTCAGGCTTAGAGGGCCGAAGGGCCTGTTCCTGGGCTGTAAACTTTCTTTGTTCTTTGTTCTTCATAAGCTAAAGCTGTAGTATTTAATGCTGAGACCAGAGTACTCTGAAAAGTCACGTTGAAAGATAAGGTACAGTATCAAATTGCTTCTTGATATGTTCCCTTTCCAACATTTTCTATTTCTATATCATT
>NC_057713.1:26714440-26720515 GCF_004010195.1 Chiloscyllium plagiosum
ATTAGATCTTTGTTAAACAAGGTAATTATTACAGCAATTGAAGGGAAGGCTCCCCCGTCTTACCAGATGTCACAGATGGAGACGGAAACCATGGCTTTAGCAAGAAGGGAAGACTATGCATCAGAGAGCGAATATGATGTATAGAACTGGTTGGTTGGTCTCATTTTCATGAGACCAAAAGGGGGACTTGTAAATATATTCCTTACTTTAAAAACAGAAGGCTGGCTGTGACTCTGGATGGATTCAGCGCTCAAAACCCTGTGGTGACTCTGTAACCCAAGCGGGGGGGATGGTCACGTGACGTCCCCGTCTCGCACCCGGAAGAGTGCGGGGCGGTCACGTGGCGTCCCCATCTCGCGCCCCGAAAAAGCGCGGGGTAGTCACGTGACGTCCTGTTTCCCGCCCCGGAAGTGGGTCGAGGAGGTCACGTGATGCTCCATTTCGCGGGCAAAAGAAGGTCACGTGGGGTCGGACAGCTAGGAATGCGAGGAGGCGGGGAATGGAGTCAGACCAACACCCAATCAGAAGATAATTCTACCTCAGTGTTTATATGACGTTTTTTATTGTATCAAAGACTGGGGCAGGGATAAAACGAGGTCTTACTTTTTGAACTGACACATTTTGTAATTTGTCAGGGACAAAGAGGTTTAGACCCAGAGCTCTGAATGCTTTGTTCACTTACTGTGTAAAATAAATTAAGAGTGTGAGACCGAATATCTTCTCCTATTGCTTCATTTAAAAGAACACGCAGGACTCGGCTCACATATAGAAGAAAGTAAATTTAAATTGGTAGATTGAGCCAAAGTCCAACAATACCTACCAGCCTTCCCTTTCACCCTGACAGGAATATATTTTCTCTGGAATCTCGTTATCTCATTTATGAAGGCTTCCCATTTTCCAGTCGTCCCTTTACCTGCGAACATTTGCGCCTAATCAGCTTTTGAAAGTTCTTGCCTAATACCGTCAAAATTGGCCTTTCTCCAATTTAGAACTTTAACTTTTAGATCTGGTCTATCCTTTTCCATCACTATTTTAAAACTAATAGAATTATGGTCGCTGGCTCCAGAGTGCTCCCCCACTGACACTTCAGTCACCTGCCCTGCCTTATTTCCCAAGAGAGAGTCAAGTTTTTCACCTTCTCTAGTAGATACATCCACATACTGAATCAGAAAACTTTCTTGTACACACTTAGCAAGTTCCTCTCCATCTTAACCCTTAACACTATGGCAGTCCCAGTCTACGTTTGGAAAGTTAAAATCCCCTACCATAATCACCCTATTATTCTTAGAGATAACTGAGATTGCCTTACAAATTTGTTTCTCATTTTCCTTCTGAGTATTACGGGGTCTATAATACAATCCCAATAAGGTGATCATCCATTTCTTATTTCTCAATTCCACCCAAATAACTTCCCTGGATATATTTCCAGGAATATCCTCCCTCAGTACAGCAGTAATGCTATCCCTTCTCAAAAATGCCACTTCCCCTCCTCTCTTGCCTCCCTTTCTAACCTTCCTTTAGCATTTGTATCCTGGAACATGAAGCTGCCAGTCCTGTCCATCCCTGAGCCATGTTTCTGTAATTGCTATAATATCCCAGTCCCATCTTCCTAACCATGCTCTAAGTGTATCTGCCTTCCCTGTTAGGCCTCTTAATTTAAATACATGCAGTTTAACTTATCAGTCCTACCTTGTTCTCTGCTTTGTCCCTGCCTGCCCTGACTGCTTGACTTGCCTTCTCAACTGTATCAGCCTCAGATTGAAATCTTTCCTCACTATCTCCCTGGGTCATTTTCTCGGCAATAATTTTTCTTAGAACCAGATATCTTGCCTAAGAGATATGTCGTAGTCAGAATCAATTCAAATTAGGACAGAAGTGATATTGGCTAATGAAAGGAGAGGTGGAAAATGATGGGGAAAGAATCAGATTTATATTTTGCTTTGAATTTAGGCGAGGAAGATTACTGTAATGAACTGAGGGAAAAATTGCATAAACTGCAGGGTGGGTTGAGAGGCAAGGTACCATTTGAACTGATGTGGAAAGCAAGAGAGTAGGAGGAAGAAAAATAAATGTAACTTAAATGGAAAACAGTAGGTTCGCAAATTGAATCCAAATGGGATTGAGTGCGATTGAGATTTTGAAGCATGAAGGTTTGAAAATATTGCATATGGTAATTTTTCAGCTAATCATGAGTTTGAAAATGCAGCAGTGATTTTGTTTTTCATTTTGCATGGAATTAAAAATCTATGAATTGTGAAACATTAGATTGTGTCAAATTAATGCAAATACAACATTTATAATCTAAATGTTTAAGCCCACTAGAATTGCACTTCTACTTTTATTCCTTTAGAATTTTGGTTTTCTACTTTAACCTCAATTTTTGTCCTCCTAATGAAATGAGAAATGGGTTAAGTAAACCCCAAGTTTAATTTACAAAGGTCATGTGATGATATCAATTATTGTAGTTAATTTATAGTCAGAACCATATTTTTGTGAGCAATTTTTTTTTGGAGGGGAGGAAATATTTGTGGGGGAGTGGATTGATGTGTGAGCACCAGCTTCTTTCAAATTAAAGGATATGGTGCTGTTTTCACACTCTTGTTAATCCCTTGACTCAAGTCAAAAATTTCACTAAAGTGAATACACGCAGGACTATGTGGTCAAGTACAAATCTCCATGCACCCATGAAGAGCAGTGAGCTCATCATGATAAGTCCTTCATTTTAACACTATGTCTGACTTACAAGCTACTTATCATGAGACCGGATTATATAATGAAGCCCGACCTATGAACTAGATGAAGCAATTGAAACAAGGCAATTTTCACACATGAACTGAAGAAGTGAACGTTCTACAGCCAGCAGGAGAATATTGTGAGTATTGTATCCAAAGCTGAGAAGAAGCACATTGTATGCATCCATTGGGCACATTAATTATTCAATAAGCAACTCTCACGTCCCAGTAAAATGGTGATGCTCATGTTTATTCAGGAAAAGTCAACTCACTGCATAAATATCAAATCTAGCAGGAACCTGAAGTGTATCCTCTATTTACGACTCACTGAGTGCAATAACAACAGGGAGTCCAAACTGATAAGAGACAGCTGGAGATGTTATTGTTATAGACCCTTAAAATGTGCCTATCAAATTTTGTTTCCTATTTTAACTTGTCAATAATTTCTGGGCTAATATTCCACCAGTATGGTACCATATTAGCAAAATTAGATCACAGTGGGTTTCTAATTGACATTTCTTTGATCTACAAAATGAAGAAATGCTCTTGTGTGTTTGTCTAATATATTTCAAAGACTTTCACAGGTAATGAATTATTATGACGGTGTGTCTCCTGCCATTGCACTTGACCAGGAAGATGGTGTCATTGAAATCACCAGTTTGCATCCATGTCAAATGGGAACCAGAGCTTGGAACCAAAAATGGAAGAGGTGCCTTGTGGCTGCCTTTCCTTCGCTACCCAGTTCTCTGCTCCCTGCATCACCCCATTCTACACTCCCTTCCATGCTAGCCCTACTCACCCTATGCTGAAGAGCCAGTAAATTTGGCGGCTATGTAAATCAATTTGGTCTTTGTACACCTTGTGCCTCTGAATCCAATCAAAATAGGATCACAAGACATATATCTTGATTCAAAACTACTACAGCTTTTTAATTGTAGGGCCTGTGACTGTATCCCCTACAGATACATTGCAAGTACTGCTGTACTGACATGCACTTCTGTGCAGACACAACAACAGGCTGCTTGCGATGTCATTCAGTTTGGATATGTCTGGGAGTGTGGAGGTCATCTTCTATACAGCACACCAAGATATTAATCTAACACCTACAGCATGTGTCAACTGCATGCACAGCAAATACACCAAACATTTATTCAACTAAATGATCATATTGAAAAGTAGAAAGTGAATGATGCCTAATCTGCAGTCCAGTCATGCTGACTGGCAACTGTCAGTCAAAGGATCTAGGTATTATCAGCTACAGACACAGCCCACATACAGTCCCCTGGGCTTAGATACAGTCAGTTATCCATTCAGACTGGTCACAGTCAGGGGTAATGTCTGACTACAGGCTGGAGAGTAGCCAACAGTCTGTCCTTTAGGACTAGCACCAGCAGTCAGAGGAATCATCTGTCATCAGTCAGGGAGCTGTAAAGATAATCGTCAGGGTCTGGTCAATCATGTGTAGGGGCAGCTCGTGAAGTCAGTCAGTGCTCGAGGATTAATAAAATCCTGTGGGTCCATGTATTGATCACTGGGAGGGTGCAAGGTGACAGGAGTAAGGGGGAATGAATGACAAAAGTGACAGGGCAGTTGAGGCTGGGAAGGGTAAGGCAGAGGATTGTATAGAGGTGGGGAAAAGAATGATGATGGGCCATCCCCAGTGTCAGGGGGCTGTGATGTCAGAGCATTAGAGGGAATGGTAGGCTATAGGAGGGGAAGTTATTAGCAGTGACCGTCCGACATGATACTGGGAGCTATCTTCTGAGAAGGAGGATGAGAACATTGTGGAGGTGGAAGCTGACATTTTCCACAAGAATGGAGAAATGAGTATGACAGGCCAGATAGGACCTGAATGACACCCAGCTCCAGTCGATGAGAGCTGGGTACAACAGACCATCATAGAATGTCAATTGATCATTGATCATTATTTGGTTTGTATTATGGGGATGAACAACAGCCTCTACTTATTTCATTTGTTTTCATCTTTGCTATTTGTAAATAAAAACTCATATTTGGACTTGTCTCATATTTGCCTTTATCAGATATTACCTTACAGGACTCAGGATCTCCAGTGGTCAGAGCAGTGGTGACTTTGAGAGGGTGTTAAAACAGGATGTACTTAAGGACAGCTAGACTGTATCACCTGGTGGATAAACAGTGACTGGGGTGAGACAATGTGGCTGTACATTTGAGGGAGCAGCAACTATATGTCATGAGGAGAGTACTTTCTGACTGTTGAGTCATTATTTTGCCAACCATGCAATGCCAACACGTCTCCAAGTGCACAACAACCTTTCAAAGATGAAGTAGGTAAAGAAATCACGAGAAAGACAGTGATACACCAGAATGAGCAAACATTTTGAAGGAGAAGGTTTTAATGGAATTAAACATGGATAAGTTCCAGACCCTGGTGAGGTGCACTCTAGGCTAATGTGGGAGACAAGACAGGAGATTGTTCTGACAGTAATTTTCAAGCCCTCTCTGGCCACTGAAGATATGCAGAGGAATGTGGGTAGCTGATGAGGCACCATCATTCAAGAACGCTGGTAGAGATAAGCTTGGAAATTACAGCCCAATAAAGCTAACCTCTGTGGCCGGGCAAGAATTCTGAGGGATAGAATTAATATTCACTTGGAGAAGCAAAGATTAATTAGGGATTGTCTGCATTGCTTCATCGTGGGAAATCATGTCGAACAAATTTGTTTGAAACATTCAAGGCATTGGCTATATGTGCAGATGAGAACAGTGCTATTATGTAGTCTACATGGACTTTAGTAAGATTTTTGACAATGAGTTTCATAAGAGACTGGTCAAGAATTTTAGAATCCATGAGACATTGCATCCAAAATTGGTTCAGCACTGCATGATAATTATTTAGATATGGTCAACTAAGTATTGATTAGTAAGATGTCAGATGATACAATAATGGATGGTGTGGTATATAGAGATGCAAAGGAACACACAATTATTAAAAAATGTGGAGGATCAGAGCAACCTCAGTCTGCATGTCCATAAATCCTTGAAGACAGCATGACATGGAGATCAGATAGTAAAGAAGGCAAATGGGATACTTTCCTTTCCTAAGGTAACAGTGGCTGAAGGATCTGAACTTAACGGAATTTATATTTGCCAGGAATTGGTGTTGGAGAGACTGTTAGGTCTGAAGGTTGGTAAGTCCCCGGGGCCTGATGGTCGACATCCCAGGGTACTGAAGGAGGTGGTTCGAGAAATCATGGATGCGTTGGTGATTATTTTCCAGAGTTCGATAGATTCAGGATCAGTTCCTGCGGAATGGAGGGTGGCTAATGTTGTACCACTTTTTAAGAAAGGTGGGAGAGAGAAA
>NC_057713.1:26721186-26748674 GCF_004010195.1 Chiloscyllium plagiosum
GGATTACCTTACACTGAAAGACTGAAGCGACTGGGCTTGTATACCCTTGAGTTTAGAAGACTGAGAGGGGATCTGATTGAGACATATAAGATTATTAAAGGATTGGACACTCTGGAGACAGGAAACATGTTTCCGCTGATGGATGAGTGCCGAATCAGAGGACACAGCTTAAAAATATGGAATAGACCATTTAGGACAGAGATGAGGAGAAACTTCTTCACCCAGAGAGTGGTGGCTGTGTGTATTGCTCTGCCCCAGAGGGCAGTGGAGGCCCAGTCTCTGGATTCATTTAAGAAAGAGTTGGATAGAGATCTCAAAGATAGTGGAATCAAGGATTATGGAGATAAGGCAGGAACAGGATACTGATTAAGGATGATCAGCCATGATCATATTGAATAGTGGTGCAGGCTTGAAGGGCAGAATGGCCTACTCCTGCACCTATTGTATATTGTCTATTTATTAGTTGACACATTGAATACAAGAGCAGTGGTTTGGGGTAAGGAATTATGCCTTTCTATCATTAGTTAGGCCGCAGCTTGAATACAGAGTGCAGTTTGGTTGCCACAATACAGGAAGAATGCCATTGGATAAGAAAGCGTGCAAAGAAGTTTCAGTAGGATGTTTCCTGGGCTGGGGCGATTCAGCTACATAGAGAGATTGGACAGGTTGGGGCTATTTTGCTTAGAGCAGAGAAGGCTGAGTGGCATCCAGATTGAGGGTTACAAAATTCTGACAGACATAGACAGGGTAGAGAGCAAGAAACGTTTCCCTTTAATGGATGGTTAATAGCCAGGAAGCAATGTTTTAAGGTAGAGGACAGAAGGTTTAAAGGGGCTTAAAGGAAGACATGAGTATCAGAAAATCACTGCTCAGAAGACACCGGAAGCATCGTAATACTTAAGAAGTATTTATACGATGACTTGAAGTGCCATAACATAAGGCTATTAGCCATATACTAGAAAATGGAATTAGAGTGGAGTGTTTGATGACCAGCATAGACGGGGTGAGCTGGAGTAATGTTCCCTCCAAGCTGCACACAAGATTCCTCACAAGACAAGAAGTTAACTTTCAAGAAGAGATTCTAGAATATTAGTCTCAAAAAAGTTGAAAACTCAATGGCTTTGTTTGGGAAGGATGGACTGAAGAGTCTAAGATTTAGGAGGACAAGGGGAATGAAATTAACAGAAATCATCTCTGAACAGCAATAGAGCCATGCAGTAAATGGTTCCATTAAGATCTGATTAAAGGACTTCATGCAGCTTCATGAAACTAAGATTGATTGTACAGTTTCAGCTCAAAGGGGTTTAACCGCAGTTAGAGTGAGAACACGTACTAATTGTGCATTAAGGTATCAGGGTCAGCTGTTACTGATTTTGCTGTAACTTTAGGCTGAGATCCAATTGTTACTCATGTGACAAAATTGGCATCTCACATGTTAGTTCACTGACCCAGTTTTAATTTACTGCCTGTCAGAAGAAATTTGAAAGTTTACTTGTTTAGCACTTTGCAACACTTTCACATAATCGAAGCTGATGTAAAAAGCAGCGGAGCGAAAAAGCAGATTTCATATAGCATAGAGTCAGAGAGATCCTGTAAAACTTCCAGGTATCATATTGGAACAGGCAAGTGCTTCTCACTAATATGAAAGTAATGGACGTAGACATTTTATACATCCCATTCTTAGGCATGAATGAGGTGTCAGGGCCTAAATACTGAAGCCTAAGATTCCCCTGACACTGGGCCTTCACCCACTCTCCATCATGTAGTGAGTAATGGTGAGTAGAGGGAAACTTGCCAATGAAACATGAATAAGAAATGAGGTGATGTTACCAGTGACCTCGGAGGCTGACTGAGTCAGATCAAAGTGGCAATTGTGGACAGGCATCAAATATCAGAGCTATCTGTAGTAACCAGTATTCCCTCATGGTGAACTAAGGAGAATTTGCATTCCTCCAGTCCCCATACTTAGGGAAATAGACTATAGAGCCTTAGCTTGTTGGTGGCAATCTAACATATGGTTCCTTGAAGGACCATTTGTCAGACCTCATGAGTGCTTGTTTTCTTCTGTATAATGATACCTAAGAACAAGTCAATCTTCCATAACAGCTTTAAATGAAAGTTCCTATCTTTTTCAAAAGGCATGAACGTTGCAAGACAGGACAGGATTTGATTTTAGGGCAGGAGCGTAACATCAGAGTAACATGAGGGTCATGATTCTGAACTGTGTGGGAAATAGTCACCTGGCAGAGACTTTCCCTAAATTATTAGGAGCCAAGAAATGGTCATCTGGTCTCAGGTTGACATGGGGATAAACATCTAAGAAATTATCCTGTTCTTGCTGCATTTGTATACAGAAAGCTTCAGTATTTAAGGAATTGCAAATCATTGTGTGACTATCCCCACCTCTGGCATTCCCTTAGCTAAGGAAATATATCATTTCATTGGAGATGGTTCAAAGAAGGTTCTCTTGGATGATCCCTGGTGTCAAGGGATTGTCTTATTAATAAAGGTTAAGCAGATTGGGCTCCACTCTTGAAATTTAGAAGAATGAGAGGTGAAATATATATGTATATAGAACTCTTAAGGGACTTAATGAGGTAAATGCTGGGAGGATGGTTTCCCCTCATGGGAAAATCAAGGACAAGAGGCCTAACCCCAAAATAAAGGGGTGCCAATTTAGATGATAAGATGATGGAACTCTTTGCCACAGAGAGCTGTGGGGGAAGAGTCCTTGTGTATTTTCAAGGCTGAGATAAATAAATTCTTGATAAGTCGGGGAATTAAAGGTTATGGAGAAATCGCTGGAAAGTGGATATGGTGAATAGCAGATCAGCCACGATCCTATTGAATGACAGAGCAGTTCCGAGCTGCTGAATGGCTTACTATCATCTGGCTGGGCCCTGTGTGAGAAAATCAACACACCAGATAAACATATTTAACTATTTCCTCACCAATCTACCAGCAGAAGGTGTATTTGCCCAGAGCAACATCCGTATTCATCACAGGCATTGATGGAATGAAGTACTTCAAAAAGTACGAAAACTCTCCAGCCCAGGAAACATCCTGGTAAAGCATAAAATGAGGTGGTGTTCTTCAGCTTCTGTTGAGTCTTATGTGGAGCACTACAGCAAGCCTGTTGGCCAGGGAACAAGGTGCTGTGTTGAAGTGGCAGGAAACTAGAAGTTTAGGGTCATCAACATCAACATCACAATCACCTCCTTGCCTTTTTACTCCATGCCACTATTTATGGGTGGCACGGTGGCACAGTGGTTAGCATTGCTGCCTCACAGCGCCAGAGACCCGGGTTCAATTCCCGACTCAGGCGACTGACTGTGTGGAGTTTGCACATTCTCCCCGTGTCTGCGTGGGTTTCCTCCGGGTGCTCCGGTTTCCTCCCACAGTCCAAAAGATGTGCAGGTCAGGTGAATTGCCCGTAGTGTTAGATAAGAAGGGGTAAATGTAGGGGCATGGGTGGGTTGCGGGTCGGTGTGTACTTGTTGGGCCGAAGGGCCTGTTTCCACACTGTAAGTAATCTAATCTAATCTAATAAAGGCAAGAATACCGTGTGCTTTATTTGTTGCTCTCTCTATCTGTCCTGCTACTTTCTGGAAACACCCAGGCCCTTCTGCTCCTGCACGCACCTCCCCTGCTCCCTTAGAAATGGAACCTCTTTTTTATTGTAATCCATGTCCTTCCTACCTCAGACCTCTCTCCATTGAAATTTAACTGTCATATATCTGCCCACTCAGCCAACTTGTTTATATCCTTCTATACAGTGCTCCTCATAGTTTGCAATTCATTCAAATTTTATACCACCTACAAACTTTGAATTTACCTCTAGCACACCAAGATCTAGGTCATCAATTCATAACAGGAGAAGCAAGGGTCTCAATACCAATCTTTGGGGAACTCTACAGCAAATTCTCCTCCAGACCAAAAAGAATCCATTGACTATTACTTTCTGTTACTGTCCCTTTTAATCTATGGCTTGTAACTTTCCTTCCAAATCGGTTGTGTGGCACTGTAATATACGCCTTCTCAAAGTCCATGTACCAATAACCTCATCAAACCTTCCCATTACCTCTTCAAAAAAATTCCAGCAACTTAGTTAAACATGATTTGTCCATTAGAAATCTATGCTGAATCAACTATCTTTTCCATGTAATGACTAATTCTATCTAGAATAATTATCTCTCAAAGTTCTCCCCACTGCTAAAGTTAAACTGACTGGTCTGAAATTGCTGTAATCACCATTGATCTCACAAAAAGGAACAATGTTCCTGGTCAGCGAGGTAGAATCCAGTTATTAGATACAAATTAGATTGGTAAGTTGAAACTTATTCATCCAGGAATTTGTCACAAACCAAACTCTTGTTCTTTTTTAAAAGATAAAGATTGAGTTATACATTTTCTGAAGCCTCACTTCAGCATGGTTAGAATTTATTCAGTGAAACCACTATTAACATCAGTGTGCTGAGAGGCTTAGACCTGTTAACCTCACTGATGACGCCAGGCATAATGCACCTCAGGTGTTAACTTCTTCAAAATCTGATTTTCGGAACAAATCTTATGTACACCATAAGAGTGACCCATGTCTGTAAACAAACATCATCTCACTGCACTTTCACCAAGTTCACAATGAATTCCAAGGTTTAAAACAACTGTTCCCACCTGGATCCAAAAAGGGGTAATCACTGACTCTCCTAGCTCATCCAAAAATCATGTGAATTGATGGCCATATCTTCAATTTTTAGTAAACTAAAGAACAGCAGATGCTGAAAACCTGCAACAAAACCTGGAGAAACTCAGCATGTCTGGAAGCATCGATGGAGACAAAAATAGAGGTAACGTTTTAGGTCCGATCACTCTTCATCAGAACTTCAACACTGGAAACATTAATTTTGTTTCTCTCTCCATAGATGCTGCCAGATTTCAGAGTTCCTCCAGCAACTTTTGTTTTTGTCTTTGTTTTTTTTAGGCCAGGCACAATTGTTAGGGGATAAGCAGCTCACTCAATTCGATGTTTGTTTTTTTATTATTTCAAAAAATATACTTTACTCATAAAAAAAATCTTCACATGCAGTTTTGTTCTTTGCAGTAGCATATGAAGAAACAAGCAAACGTGGTGTTCGGCTCTATCTAACAAAACAACCAAAGGCATTTCTTACTTGTACAAGACTAGTTTTACATAAATTTGAGGCTCCAAATTTAACTTCTGCTGTAAGACTTTAGACAGTGATCTTTCCCTACTGTGGCGGCAGCTACTCCAAGCTTTTGTGCATCCCTGAGCATGTAATCCTGGACTTTGGAATGTGCCAGTCTGCAACACTTGATTGAGGTTAACTCCTTGCTCTGGAAGACCAATATGTTTCGGGCAGACTAAAGAGCGTCTTTTGCGAGTTGATTTTGATTTATGCTGCAGAGTTATGCCAACAGCATGAGTTCAGTTTCTACACTGACTGAGACTACCATGAAGGTCCCATCTTCTCCAACCTCCCACGAGAAGTGGTGACCCTCAAGTTAACCTCACCACCAGTCATCTCTCTTTACTGAGAGAGTGCAACTATTGTGACTTTACCATTCATAGTTGTAACTTCATTCTTTTTTCTTTTTCAACCTCATCTTCTAGTGTATATGTTGAACAACCACCTCCCAGGTTTTAATATATGGATAAACTTTACTTTTTTTTAACAAACCCAGAGAATGCTGGAGAAACTCCACAGGTCTAACAGTGGAGAAACAAGCAGTATTGACATTTCAAGTCCAGCATGACTCCAGTAAGTTTGGTAAGACTTATACTGGGCTCAAAATGTCAGCTGTGTTTCTCACTTCACTGATATGGCCAGATCTGCTGAGTTTCTTCAGCATTGTCTATGTTTGTTTCAGACTGCATCCAAAATATTTTGGTTTTATTATACTTTTCTTTTAACCCAGAAGAATTTTTATACTGGGCTTTAAGAACAGAAGATATGGGGAGCACATCACAATCTATTTCAAAAGGGAAAATAAATAAGAAAAAAAAATAAATACTCTGCTTACAGACAAAGGAGGAGAAAATTAAATAATTCAATTTAGCTGTCCCTCTTGTCTGTAACATCATGCAAAAATGTAGAAAATGTAGAAATGTAGAAAATGTTAATCCACAGTCAGCAAAGAGTAATCAGTGGTAGGAACCTAGGTATGTGACTCTCAAGATGTACGGTGACATATTATCTCTGGACAAAATTACATGTCATATTGGGAGAAAATAGAAAATAAGGTTACAAATTGATCATGTTTCTGAAAAAAGAAAAAACAAAATTTCATTATTTGAAATTTGATGACCAAGTTGTTCATTAAATACCATGCTCATATGTCAAGATAAGGGCATTTTCATCATAAACTCACCACTGCTACTGAAGCAGAACAACATTGGAGCACCACAACATCAACAGGTTTCTTGTTTTAGAGTCAATACAGGGACCTGCAAGGAAAAGCGATACAATTGGTCCAACTTGACTTGTATACTGAAAATCAGATGACCAGTGCAACAAGAACACTTATTTCTAACTATTTTTTTTCCCCTTTACGTTAAAAGATAATACAGAATTGATTCTAACATTCTCCATAACTCTGCTTATTTGAAATTGTTTTCTGGTGTTGGATTTAGCTAATTGAGTGTCACTTGTTTTGTACATCTGCTCCTGCCACTAAATGCAGTAGGAATAAGAGAATGGAGACAGAGAAAATAAATTCAGTTCACTTAAAAATAAGAGAAAAAGAGGCAAAACTAAATATTTTTTAAAAACTGAATTTTCAGCATTCAATATATCAAAATATGTAAAATATATTAAAATATTGATCAGTTTTAAAAACATAAAACTAAAGAATAGTTCAGGCTTTGCAATTCAAACAAGAAACCTTACAAGCAGCAAACACAATTTATAAGTCCTTGTTCATTTTATGCATGATTCGCTGTGCATTAAGTTAAATGGTCAGATATAGGAATGTGAAATTAGAAAATTATCCCTTTAGAAGCAAAATCAAAATTATTAAATGGAACATACAGAAAAGAGGCAATGTGATGAGCCAGAGTAAATTATGCAAATGCTGTATTAAATCATATTTATTTAAGTTGGCTGAATTGAGCAATACTGTGATGAAGCTTTGCTTGATGTTTGTCAAATTCCACTGCAGTATTGGAAATTTTCAGTGTCAGTTGTGTGAGCCAAAGACCAACAAAACTGGTCAATCCAAGGAGACAGGGGCTTAACAGAATCAGCAAAGCATTAAGAGAACCTGTTAGTCATATTCGAGGCATTCTATATTGAGCTTCTGGAGATGGTTTGGAATATTAAACTGATAGCAGAGTAGAGGTTTTCTTTGACAATTTTCTGTGCACTCTGTGTATGTGCATTCATACATGACAGGCTGCAGCTGGAGAAGAGGAGAAAAGTAGGGATAAGAATGCGGTAATCAAGAGCTGAAACAAGGAACCAGAAAGAATGATTAAAGACTGAACATTGGATTCATTTAGCAAACAGCTGAACGGTTGGAAAGCCAAAAGTGGTGCTCTAAAAAGATGAGATCAAATGGACTGAGAGGCCAATCCTATCACAGAGGCTTCTGCAATCAAATTGGTGATTTTATGATACATTGATCTCATGCTTCAATTAACCGAATTATGCAAATTATTATTGCAAATCACCATGCAATTTATCCACTAAGTGCTCTGTCCAATACATACCCAAGTTGTTGTCATAATGCAATGATTACTTTTACTTTCATAGAATCCCTACAGTGTGGAAACAGGCCTTCAGCCCATTGATTCCACACTGTCCCTCCAAAAGGATCCTACGCAGATCCACCCATCCCTGCAACTCAACATTTTCCATGACTAATCCATCTAGTCTGTACATCCCTGGGCACTATCGGGTAATTTATTATAACTTATCCAACCTGAACATCTTTGGGCTGTAGGAGGAAACTAAAGCACCTGATTGAAACCCTTACAGACACGAGGAGAATGTGCAAACACAGACAATCTTCTGAGGCTGTAATTGAACCCAGGTCCCCAGTGTTGTGAGGCAGCAGTGTTAACCACTGAGCCACCCCAATAGATTACGATAGACAGAATACTATACATTCAATTGAGCATTTCCTTTAGCTACAACAATAAGGGAGACCTCAGGGTGTAATTGTGACAAGCTACTTCCTCTATAAAGAGCCCTCTTGTGTTAGATTTACAATGTGTAAGTATCATTTGTCAATTAGGACATAATAACTGGGACATCACCAGCCATCTATTACCATACTAGAAGCAGAATGTTCATTATGCCAAACATTAAAATGTATGTGCATGTCTTCTGTGTCTCACTGTACTAGTACTATGTAAGAGTTTTGGAAATTATCTTGTGGAAGCATAGGTTAACATTTAATGTCATTTATATTACATTTGCTGGCTGTGTCTAGGATCCAATTAGAAGCCATCTGAGACAGAATCATATACTTTGACCTTGTGTTGTCAGTATATGCATGTATTTTTAAAAAGTTATTGCCAAATTACTGTCAGCTTGTCCTTACAGAGTTCTGGCATTCTCCCTAACACCTAACACATATGGTTATTATTTGTGTATCTTCACAGTGAACGTAGTCAGGATATTTGATTGTCAAACTGAATTACTTCTACTGGAACTTAAAGTGGGCATTATTCATCAGGAAGCATTCAAGAGTAGGCTTTTTCTTTTCATAATTCAAAAATGTGGAAGTTAATTGTTAACAGCTCACCCAGCTGAGATCAACATGTAGGTCAGGCAGCATCTGAGAAGCAGGAAAATCAATGGGAGCAGCAATATCTGTTCCCAGAAGGACCGGTTCCACCACAGGACACACCAGATGCCCTCCTTCTTTAAAGACCGTAATTTCCCCTCCCACGTGGTTGAAGAGGCCCTCCAATGCATCTCATCCATGTCCCACACCAGATACCCTCAAACTCCTCCCCTCCAACCGCAACAAGGACAGGTCCTCTCCTTCCACCCTACCAACCTCCGCATAAACCGCATCAGCTGCCGACATTTCCGCCACCTCCAAACGGACCCTACCACCAGGGATGTATTTCCCTCCCCACCCCTTTCCGTTTTCCACAAAGACCGTTCCCTCCCTGATGACCTGGTCAGGTACATGCCCCAACAACCCACCCTCCCGTCCTGGCACCTTTCCCTGCCACCACAGGAATTGCAAAACCTGCGCCCACACCTCCTCCCTCACCACCATCCAAGGCCCAAAAGTAGCCTTCCACATCCATCAAAGTTTCACCTGCACATCCACCAATGTTATTTATTGTATCTGTTGCTCCCGATGCGGTCTCCCTTACACTGGGAGAAGACTGGACACCTTCTCACAGAGCGCTTCGCCCACACCTCCTCCCTCACCACCATCCAAGGCCCAAAAGTAGCCTTCCACATCCATCAAAGTTTCACCTGCACATCCGCCAATGTTATTTATTGTATCTGTTGCTCCCGATGCGGTCTCCCTTACACTGGAGAGACTGGACACCTTCTCACAGAGCGCTTTGGGGAATATCTCCGGGACACCTGCACCTATCAACCACACCACCCTGTGGCCGAATAATTCAACTCCCCCTCCCATTCTACCAAGGACATGCAGGTCCTGGGCCTCCCCTACCGCCGCTCCCTCACCACCTAACACCTGGGGGAAGAACACCTCATCTTCCGCCTCGGAACACTTCAACCCCAGGGCATCAATATGGACTTCACCAGTTTCCTCATTTCCCCTCTCCCCACCTTACCCCAGTTCCAAACTTCCAGTTCAGCACCATCCTCATGACCTTTCCTACCTGCCAATCTTCCTTCCCACCTATCCACTCCCCCCTCCTCTCCGACCTATCACCTTCATCCCCATCTCCATCCACCTATTGTACTCTTTGCTATCTTCTCCCCAGCCCCACCCCCCCTCCCATTTATCTCTCCAACCCAGAGGCTTCCTGCCTTCATTCCTGCCTTCATTGCCCAAACCGTTGATTTTCCTGCTCCTCGGATGCTGCCTGACCTGCTGTGCTTTTCCAGCACCGCTCTAATCTAGACTCTGATCTCCAGCATCTACAGTTCTCACTTTTGCCTAACTCAACATGTATCTGAGCCAAGGGGTATGGATTCAAGTCCTACCTGCTGCAGAGGTGTGCAAATAATGATTCTGAACTGGTTGATTAGAAAATATCAAGGATCAAATTGTGGAATAGTTCAAGTTTGTACGAGTCTCTTAATGACACAGCAGCTCATAATCCTCCCTGCATCCAAATGTGGTTTTTGTGATTTCTTTTCTCTGTTCTTTCTTCGTGGTAGCATCTTGAGCTGCTGGCCTCAGTGCAGACACAGCGAGGAGTCCTCTCAGTCCAGCGTGGGGGTTTCCAGGGGTTTCCAGGCCCAGCGTGGCAGTCTCTCCAACATGGCTTTCTGTCAGCCCTTCATGGTGGTCTCCTAGCCAGGCATGGTGGCCTCCTGGCCTGGCATCATGGTCTCCTGGCCTGGCATTGAGGTCTCCTGGCCTGGCATGGTGGTGTTTCAGTCTTGCACAGTGATCTTCTGGCCCATCCTGGCAATTTCCCAGCCTGGCATGGCAGTCTTTTGGAGGAGACCCAGCATGGCATGTGATCTTCCGGCAACCCCCCGGCAGTGTATTGGCCCGGCATGGCCTTAGTATGGACTTCCAGCCTCGAGGTGATTTCAGAGCCATCTCCCCATCTTGAGGTGAAGCCTGCCACAATGGGGAGTGAAGGCCTCATGTGGACTAGAAGCTCGGTGCCAGTGTGGATTGGGTTAGAAGGACTATTCTTCTGAACTTTTCATTTCTCTACTTTCTAATTTATTACCATGATCTATAATGCTGGACTTCTTATTTCTTTATTTTTCCAAATGTTTTTTCTCAGAACTTGCACTGAAGAATCTGTACCTTGGTGCCTTGTATCTGAGATAGCGCCATAACTGGTGACCTATACACCTTTCACTGTATTCATTTGAGTCCATGTGACAATAAGCCTAATTCAATTCAATTCAGTTCCGTTCAATTCAATTCAATTCAAATGAGATTATGAAACTCTCCTCTGATCTAATACATACTTTCCCAGGCCTACAAATCTATGGAGTTCACAACTGCTCCATTGTCCCTTCTCACGTTTTCTAATATCTATCGGCAGATGAGAGGAACTGTGTGCTGATCTAAGGAATAAGAAACAAGGTTGGCGGGGAGAGCCTAATTGATGGGGAGGTCAAAAATCAGCTTCCCAATGGCAAGATCTAAATTCGCAATTAAATGTAGGGATTTTAGACAGATTGAGCAGCCTGATGGCAAATATCAGGAAGCTCTTTCGCATAAATTTTAATTCATACATGTTCATTAAAAGGCCACCTCACAAGGATGAAGTTCCCATTCTCAATTAAGTTTTCTATTAGCAGGCAATACATACTTTATATAAGAAGGTACTGCAGGCAAGGCACTGCAAAATTTGGACTTTGAAGTAAGTATCCGTTGTCATCTTCTCTTCGAGTGCTTGTCCGTGCCATGTTAGAATTGCAATCAAGTGACAGTAGCCTTCGCTGCCCAGGGCACAGAGAATGATCAATGGATTTAGAAGCTGGGTGTTGAAGGCACAGCTCTAGAAGGCTGGATAATGTTGCAAATCTGTCTGTCTGTCAAGGATCTCAAACGGACTGGGGAAGGGAGGCACACTAACTGGGGAAGGTTTGAAGAGCCGGAATACTTAGCTGCAGGCATCCACTCCTACAGTCCGAATGATGATTCAGGATTTCAAAGTTTGAGTGCTTGTCCAGGTACCAGGAACTTCAATCCCTTAAGATAACAGTGGAGCATTGATTTCTTCCGCCTGCTCCTTGAGCCAGTATGTGTAATGAACTGAAGACTGCACAATGGGATGACAAAAGCTGATATCACCCCTCCCTTCCTTTAGCAGGAATAACTCTAATTTCTGTTACCGCAAATTCCTAATTTATAACATAATTTGTATAGACAGGGTATCTTCTGGGTGACTAGCAATGAACTGGCTCCCTTAGTTATTTACTATATTTTAGTTAATTTTTAAAATGGATCACTTTCTCTAGATATACTTTTCTCCTTCACCCAAATAAGTTATGCTTTAATAAATGCCAATTTAACTAGACTTTTTGTGAAGTAATAAAAAGGGTGAGTTTATTAAGCAGTTTCAATAAGAAATGCAAAGAAGACATAGTAGTTAGTACATACGTGCACAGGTTGGAAATAAAAAGTGAGCCCAAAAAGATAAAAGTTAAAATAGATATATGAATCAGTCTCTGAATTGTTTGTGACAGCAGTGGAGGTTACCAGTAGCATTGATGTTAGTAGTTTGAGTTTCTAGGCTGTTTAAATTGATTGAAATCTTTTGACCTGATATCTTTCAGTAGTGGCTGACTGACAGCACTCAGAGTGGGAAAGTGAGTCTTTTTCCTTGTTTTACCTGTAGTGCAGGTTTGTTTTAATCGCTGTTCTCTAAGTTGTTCTCAGAAATTGTTAGTCTATGCATGAAGACAGTAAAACGCTAACACAACATACTTGCATTGTAGTTGGTTTCGATTCCCAGTTATTGCATATTCCTTGAAGGTCACCACTGATCTTACCAGAAATCAGTTGTGTCCATTTGGTGTGGCTCATGGCTTTCAATGCAAGAACAAAATGCAAAAATGCAAAGTGCAAAAAGGCTAAGCAGAAATTCTGTAAGCATCCAGGTAAGTGATAATTCAGGGAACACTAAGCGAGAAGTGAGCAACCCTGAGATTTACCAGTGTCCAATCCACGAGTGATCTGTACCTGAGTACAAATTGCCTAGTCAATGAAAAGTGCCAGAATACTCTGTAGTACAACATTGAAGTACAAAAATGCATTGGAGTGCATTTGTGAAGTAAGTGCATTGGAGATCATTTTTATTGCAAAATTATTCATAACCATTCATCTATTAGTACATACAAAAAAGTTGTTATTCTGTAGGAATATTATTTCCAAAGAGGAAAAAGAAACCCAACTGATATCTTAGAATTTTACATCCCACAGAACTACCATACAGTTGCAAATAACAAAGACATTCTAATATATGCAGGAAGAAAATACTTACACTCTGAGGCAATGAGGGGGTCCGACAACTAAATGGACACCTCCTTTATAGTTCATCTTAGACAGTGGTCTTTTCTCGCTGTTCCCTGGTGGCAGGTGCCCCGAGCTTTAGTACATCCCACAGCAATGTTCTGGACCTTGGAATGTGTCAGTCTGCAACACTCAGATGAGCTCAACTCTTTCCTGAAGAGGTTTTGGGCAGTCCAGAGAGTGTTTTTCACTTAATTGTCAATCCTCCAGGTGTAGTTAATGTTTGTCTCACTGTGCATCCTGGGGACTGGACCATGGAGCACAGAGTCCCACATCACGGAGCTGTTCGGGAAAAACCTTGACAAAAACCACTGCATCTCACTCCATGACCTTGCTTGTGAAGGTACATTCCAGCAGGAGACATGTGGCAGTCTCTACCTCCCTGCAGCCGCTTCGAGAGCAGTGTGCGGTGGCACACAGAGACCAAGCATACATGAAGGATCTGACGGATAGTGCCCTTCCTACCACCAGTCGAGCTACATCTTGGTGCTTGTTGGAAAGTTCTAGAGATGAGGTATTCTGCCAAATAAATTTGACGATCTGCCAGAGATAGGATCCACCCTCGTCTTTTCCTGCTGGGCCTCAGGGAAGCTATGTGCTGACCATCTCCTGATGGACTTGTGGTCAAAGGTGTTTTCCTTCAGCAATGTTTCCACAAAGAACGGGTGATATGGAATGGTCCAACTACTTGGAGCGTTCTGTGGTGCTGAGACCAGACCTATCCTTCATAACACCAGGGAGAGGTAGAACCTCAGTACATAGTGACTTTTGGTGTACCATGGGTCTACGTACTGCTTGATGCAGCCACACACAAAGGTGACTATCAACATGAGATTGGTAGTGGGTATGTCCTTCACCCCCTTTATCTTCAGCTTTGTTCATGGTGTCCCTGTGCACAGAGTCCATATTTGATCTCCAGATGAAGTGGAAGATGCAAAGGTGCAGGCTCAGGGATTGGGCCAGACCCATGCCACATGTGACAACATCAACAGTACCTCACATCTGATGACCAGGTTTGTACCTGCAATGGTGAGGGAGCAGTGCTCACAAAAGCCCAGTTTCTGCCTTACCTTGGCAATAGACTCCTCCCAGCCCCTCCACATGCCCCAGCCCCTCCACACCATATACTCAGTACCTTCAGATAATCTATCCTGACCGTGATGGGGATAAAGGATAATGTTGGCCCAGTTCCCAACGAACATGGTCTTGCTCTTGCCTCAATTTACCTTAAAGGATGTTGTGAAACTTAAAAGGGTTCAGAAAACATTTATGAGGATGTTGCCAGGGTTGGAGGGTTTGAGCTATAGGGAGAGGCTGAATAGGCTGGGACTGTTTTCCTTGGAGATATGTTATGAGGGTGTCATCAGGCTGGTATTTGTCAGACGCCAATGTTTGTGGATGGGGAGCTCACTGTCTATGGAATATGCTTTGAGATGTTGGTGACTGCTGCAGATCCAAACAAGCAAGTGGTGAGCTCAAGCCATGAGACAACTGTCCAGTTTATATCCAACAGGCTAAAATAGATGGAGTGTTAATCAGGTGGGGAAACAAGTTATGGGGGAAAAGGCAGGAAAGTGGGCACACAGAATATCAAATTTTATTGAATGTTGAGCAGGCCTGAGGGGCTGAACAGTCTATTCCTGTTCCTATTTCTTACAGTCTTGTTATATTTGGGAGATTGGGAAACACAATTTAACTGAGGTGAGAATCCCATTGCACTGATGAACATTGGTTGGAAAATGGGACGTTTTGCTCTTGGCATCGAGAAGGTCCTCACTGGCCATCTCATGTGATTTTTTTTTTACCAATGTCTACATTGCTGACTGCTTGGGAAAACCCCACCCAAATTTCCTAAAAGTGAGTGTTTTCTACTGAGAGAGATACTCAGCTCCCTTGTTATCTATTCCTGTTACATTTCTGACTGTTTGCAGTCTCCCTGACATTCTTTAGGCGCATGAGCCCCACATATGGCTTTGCCAGGCAATGACTAAATTTACATCCAAAGTCTTGGTTCTAATCTGTATTTGGATATCTACCATTTAAATTCAAACAATAGAAGGCATGATTCTATCCTTGGCTAGGAGTCATCACTATTTGTATTATCCTATCTACTCATTTCAAACTTAATGATATCATGAGCAATGCAGTGTGAGATGTCAATGAAATTCTTAAATTAAAAAGACCTGACTTAAATACTTCTTTTTGATTAAAGCTACAAAGTATTGTTTTGTCACAATATTCTTTTAAGATAGTAATTCTTCATTATTGTTCTGTTGCCTTCACTGTCACCATAGTGATGGATAAGTAAGGTGAGTCAAGGCTGTGAGTTTGTAAATATCCTGAAATGAAGGTCCACCCACCTGTAGCACACATGGAAATGTTGTAAAGGTTGTGGGTCCATCTTCTGCAATATCTGCTGTCTCTGGGTAGGCTTTACCATGTTTGGGAAACCAGCCCAAACATCATTGCTCAACATCCATGACTCAACAAGAATCTCTGGTTAATGATCATGGCTGGGAACTTTGGCTGACTTCAAACATCTTCAGCCTTTAGGCTTTGAGCGCACTTGGAGCATGGATGTGTGGATGTGTCAGCTATGTTAGAACAGACCAGGAACTGAACGTGGAATGTGAATGTGGCAATTAGGGAGGATATTCAATGTTGATTTAACTTAACTTAATATAACCTGGGTGGAAAGGCTTTTGATTATAGAATATGCCAACAGTACTTTTTATGGAAATATTTAACTGACAACTCAGAGTCTGTGACATCAGAGATTCTGCAGCATCTAAGCATGCAATACCCTTCTACACTGCAGAAGCACAAATCTGGCAATCAGAAAATCCAGTTCAACTTATTTGTGCTACTCTAAGATTGATACCCTAAACCAAATATCCTTTAGAAATGGTTGACCTTAGTACTTCCATGATTCGTAGAATGAACAAATTCCCTTCAGTGATTTATTCGAAGAAAACAACAGATGACCTGTGAGCAGAAAATAGTTGTGATGCACAAAGCAAATTTGAAAACGCAGTTGGAGTCTGAGCTGAAATCTAAGTGTCATGTAAATAAAAGCAAGGACGAAAAGAGTCCTTCCACAGCTTTATGTCGAAGAGAAAATAATTGGTAAGGCTTATGAATTTTTTTGGCTCTTGTTGGAAATGTCAATACTGCAGAATGTAAATCTCAATGTGTTACGCCTTAACTTCACAGCAAACCTCACAATGTTTGATTTTAGTTACTTTTGGTGAATCTCATTTTTGTCAGGCCCCTAATATATTTGAAGGCTATTTTCAAAAAAGTTCCTTTTGTATTTCACTTCATGCAATCAAAGGCCAGCTTTAGAAAAAACTCATTTAAAAAATATTTCCAACAAATGTGAAGGACAGCTTCAGAAAGCATCAGTAAATCTTCAGTGAGT
This sequence comes from Chiloscyllium plagiosum, assembly GCF_004010195.1. NCBI lineage: Eukaryota > Metazoa > Chordata > Chondrichthyes > Orectolobiformes > Hemiscylliidae > Chiloscyllium > Chiloscyllium plagiosum. Next base: position 26,737,775 of record NC_057713.1, read on the forward strand.
TTGATGATTTCATTCCTTCTCATTCATGAAGGGATGAAGGAGTGAAAGAACAAAAATAAACAAGAAAGCTCTAAAAAGATGAAAAATATAAGCGTCATACTTACATTGATGTAGAATGAATCTAGAGCTGTTTTTGGATTCAGACTCAAACTGCAAGTGCAGCAGAAATACAATCAAGAGACCAAAGACCGATCTGGAACTAGAGATGGTGCTTTAGGAACAACCCCTGTGCAACCAGCTGCCATGACTCCACAGTTAGCACTTGCATCGAGGGCTCTTGTGACAAGTAGTAGTGTCCCTAGCTTTGAGGCAGTACGCCTGGGTTTAAGTTCACACATGCTCCAGAGATGTTTTCTAACATTGTAGGCAAATTGATCAAAAATGTCTAGCAGTCTTGTGGGAAATGTCAGTGTGTTTGCCTCACCAGCTTTGACTGAGTGGTCAAATTCTAGGAAGGGTGTTTGCAGTGAGTGAGGTACAGGCATGAGAATTGAGGAGTCAAGATGCAACTCTTGTTGTTTCAGGCTTTTCATTGATAAACTCTCATTATGGGTCATGAGGGAGTGGCTGATGAAAACCTCTGACAAACAAGCAAAGCATGTATTTATTTCAACCTCATGATGACTTCTTATATCTACCGAACATTCAAAGATGCTTTGCATTAAAACGAAATCCTTTAAGCTGTTTTAGTTCAGAAATTACCTGGACCATTTAAAATAAAAATGAACACGGAGAATGCTGGAGAAGCTTAACAGCATCTGTGGAGAAAAACTGTTTCAGCTCTGGTTTGAGTCTACTTCAGATCTGAAGAAATACTTGGACCATTTAGAGTCATGGAATCACGGAGTTATACAGCGTGGAAACAGACTGATCAGTCCCACTTGATGGCATCAGAATAGAGAAGCTGACCCTGGGGCTTGTCCCCTCCTATTGATTTTCTTTCACTTTTTTTTTCTTTTAAATTTTGCTCAATTTCTTGTTTTCCCTTTTTTTCGTTTTATTTTCTTTTAAGCCTGGAAAATGGCCCGGTGTGGCAGTCTTGATCCGGTGTAGTGGTCTCGGCCCAGGTGCTGGTCTCAGCCTGCTATGGTGGTCTTGACCTAGTGTGGCGGTCTCCACCCATTATGGTAGTTTTGGCCAGGCTTGGGGGTCTTGATCTGGCATGGTGTTCTGGCCTGGCTTGTTGGTCTTGGCCGAGTATGATAGTCTCAGCCCGCCATGGTGGTCGTGGCCTGGCATAGTTGTCTCGGCCCAGTGTGGTGGTCTCAGCCTGGCATGGTGGCCTTGGCCCAGTGTGGTGATCTCAGCACGGCATGGTGGCCTTGGCCCAGAGAGGTGGTCTCGGCCTGGTGTGGTGGTACTCCTACTGCCCTTATATTCCTCTCGGGATTCATCCAATCCCAGCTGTCTACACCTGACAACTGCCTCTTTCATTTTCTTAAGCAGAGCATTAATTTTTCTATTCATTCAGCATTCCCTACACCTACCAACCTTGCCCTTTGCAACACGAGGAACATACTGCCTCTGGACTCTTGTTATGACAATAGACAATAGACAATAGATGCAGGAGCAGGCCATTTTTCCCTTCAAGCCTGCACCACCATTCAATATGATCATGGCTGATCATCCTTAATCAGTATTCTGTTCCTGCCTTATCTCCATAACCCTTGATTCCACTATCCTTGAGAGCTCTATCCAACTCTTTCTTAAATGAATGCAGAGATTGGGCCTCCACTGCCCTCTGGGGCAGAGCATTCCACACAGCCACCACTCTCTGGGTGAAGAAGTTTCTCCTCATCTCTGTCCTAAATGGTCTACCCCGTATTTTTAAGCTGTGTCCTCTGGTTCGGCACTCACCCATCAGCGGAAACATGTTTCCTGCTTCCAGAGTGTCCAATCCTTTAATAATCTTATATGTCTCAATCAGATCACCTCTCAGTCTTCTAAACTCAAGGGTATACAAGCCCAATCGCTACAGTCTTTCAGCGTAAGGTAGTCCCGCTATTCCAGGAATTGACCTCGTGAACCTACGCTGCACTCCCTCAATAGCCTGAACGTCTTTCTTCAAATTTGGAGACCAGAACTGCACACAATACTCCAGGTGTGGTCTCACCAGGGCCCTGTACAGCTGCAGAAGAACCTCTTTGTTTCTATACTCAATCCCTCTTGTTATGAAGGCCAGCATCTATTAGCCTTCTTCACTACCTGCTGTACCTGCATGCTTAGCTTCATTGACTTTTGTGCAAGAACACCCAGATCTCTCTGTACTGCCCCTTTACCTAACTTGATTCCATTGAGGTAGTAATCTGCCTTCCTGTTCTTTCCACCAAAGTGGATAACCATACATTTATCCACATTAAACTGCATCTGCCATGCATCTGACCACTCACCTAACCTGTCCAGGTCACCCTGTAATCTCCTAACATCCTCCTCACATTTCACCCTGCCACCCAGCTTAGTATCATCAGCAAATTTGCTAATGTTATTACTAATACTATCTTCTATATCATTAATATATATTGTAAAAAGCTGCGGTCCCAGCACTGATTCCTGTGGTACCCCACTGGTCACTGCCTGCCATTCCAAAAGGGAGCCTACTCTTATCACTACTCTTTGTTTCCTGTCAGCCAACCAACTTTCAATCCAAGTTAGTACTTTGCCCCCAATACTATGCACCCTAATTTTGCTCACTAACCTCCTATGTGGGACTTTATCAAAAAGCTTTCTGAAAGTCCAGGTACACTACAACTACTGGATCTCCCTCGTCCATCTTCAGAGTTACATCCTCAAAAATTCCTGAAGATTAGTCAAGCATGATTTCCCCTTCATAAGTCATTCTTGAAGGGCTCCCACTTTCCAACCATCCCATTACCTGCGAACAACCTCCCGAATGTTCTTCTGAAAATTCCTGCCCAATACCACCAAAATTGGTCTTCCTGCAATTTAGAACTTTAACTTTTAGAGCTACTGTAACCTTTTCCATCTTTTGAAACAAATAGAATGATGATTGCTTTCCCCAAAGTGCTCCCCCACTGATGCCTCAGTCAATTGCCCTGCCTGATTTTCCAAGAGAAGGTCAGGATTTGCTCCTTCTCTAGCAGTTACATCCACATATTGAATACACTTAATAAATTCCTCTCCATCCAAGCCTTTAACACTATAGCAGTCTCTGTTTGCAAAGTTAAAATCCCCTACCATTACAACCCTATTATTTTTACTGTACCTGAGATCTCCTTACAAATGTGATTCTCAATTTCCCGTGACAGTTGGGAGCCAATAGTACAATCCCAAAAAGGTGACCATCTCTTTCTTATTTCTCAGTTCCACCCATATAATGTCACTGGACATTCTCCCAGGATTATTCTCCCCAAGTACAGCCGTATTGTTATCCCTAATCAAAAATGTCACTCCTCCTCCTCTCTTGTCCCCCTTTTTATCCTTCCTCTAGCATCTGTACTCCGGAATATTAAGCAGCCAGTCCTGTCCATCCCTGAGTTGAAACTTTATTGCTGGAACAGCACAGCAGGTCAGGCAGCATCCAGGGAACAGGAGATTCGACGTTTCGGGCACAGGTCCTGTCCATCCCTGAGCCAAACTTCTGTAATTACTATGATATCCCAGCCCTATGTTCCCAATCATGCTCTGAGTTCATCTGCCTAACCTGTCAGGCCTCTTGCATTGAAATAAATGCAGTTTAATATATCAGACTTACCTCATGCTCTGCTGTGTTCTTGCCTGTGTTGACTATTTGACTTGCTCCTTTTCACAGCCATACCTGCCTTTTTAGTCATCTCTTTTCTCAACAGCACGTTGGGTACCACCCACTCCCCTCCCATCCATAGCAGTAGCACAGCGGAGCACCCCACTCCTCTACACTGTACTTAGACCTGGAGGAATAAATAACTTGAGTGCGTAGGTGCACATTAGGGGTAGAAATTTGCCTCATTTGTTACAAGGCTTTTAAATTACTGATAGTTGCAGATTTGTAATACTCCCTGTAGCAAACATATTTGTAGCTTTTTTTTAAACTCTGAAACTTTAATGGCCTGAAGTAATAACTATTGCAGTAACAAATAACACTCACTTGATACACTCACTTGTGGCTATTGTGTGGATTTTTATAGAGTTGGGAAGACTCGCCTGACCTCTGAAAATGGTGAGTGAGACTAGGCTGCAGAACTCCTATCCTCATTAATGGTGGATCTAATTGCAGCTGAAAGGGGAGAGGAGGCTTGGTATGATTCACAAAGGAGTCCTGAACTCAGCAAGACCATTTCTGAGTTCAAACATTTTAACTGTTGCAATAGTCCTAATCCACAGTCTGTGAGTCATGAATTTATGGAGTAGTCATACATTTTCTTGAAGGACATGCTTGTCCATTTGCTTGACATCATCTGAAATTATTTAACTCTGGAAGAGGGAGACACTCCAAAATGGAGGCAATTTTGCTCAACCCTCTTCAAATTTAAAATTCAACAAAGATCTCAGAAGCCAGGCCACCCTCGTGGAATGGGGAGGCAGAAATCAGGGGTCACAAACCAACTATTACTGAACCCAGGGAGGAGCGACACAGAATCTCGCACTCACTTTCCTGCATTATCAGCAACTCCTGTGATCTTCCCAACCTATCTCAGCACAAGTAGGGAGTACAATGCCCCAGCTCACTGACAAAGCATCAAAGCCATTCAAAGACAAGGGTCCCCAAAGTCTGCATCACATTCCTCTTCAGCAGAGAGATTTCCTGAGCTTCCCCATAGACAACGATCTCCTGGGTTCAAGCCTCTGACCATATATTAACCTGAATTAATGTCTTACATATAGTCCGCCCAATAAATGCTACCTACAGTAATCTGTTCAGTTTCCGTTCTGCTGCTTATATGTTACTTCCTCCCACTTGGCTAAAGCAGCTTTCACACATTAGTTTGTCACTGGGTGCAATGCTGCATAACTTCAAAGGAACGATTTACTTTGACTAGCAATCTCTGAAGGTGCTTTCAACACGGAGAGTGAAACATCAGGAAAGAATGACAAGGCTGGTGGGGAAATTATATTCTGTAGACAAATTATATTCTCTGAAGGATAAAGCATTCCATTTCTCAAACCAATTATGATGCACTGCTTTTAAGTGTCATTGATTTTTGACTATTTCTCATACATGTAAAAGGTGTACACAATGCAGACAGCTGTCTTTACTGCCAAAATCTATTTATTTTTGGAAAAATGTCTTTTTATATTTCCAGTAATAATATCAAGTCATGACAGCATTGCTTGCTAGTATGTAAATTGATCTTCTTAAGGGTAAACCTTTAAAGTTGGGACATGAATTTAATCTTTTGTTTCTCATTGTAAATTTAATAGGATTTTCTGAGGCAAAGAGTCTCTTCCCCAATGTGTATTGTATTCTTTTCATTGTAAGTCATGATGGAATCTCTAAGGTCTGTTCACTGATTAAAATGGGAGTGTTAATTAATTAGTTTTCTTTCTGGCCTTTATCACAGCATTGCTGTTAATCACAACCTTGACTTCACCATTCACTGGCATAAGAATAGATTCAAATCCACAGATCTGACAATTACTTGAAGTATGAGAATGTTATAAATAGGCCATTCAGCATCTCAAATCAGACGGACATTCATCTGGGCACTGGCTGATCTACATCTTAACTCTACTTACTCATGTTAGTCATTATCCTTTGATACTCTTCCCATTAAAAAAGTGAGTGTTGCTGAAAAAGATACTTTTGGTTCAAAGTTTTCATCCTGTACTCATCAGGATATTTTGCAAGAATAACAATTTGTGGGGAGAAACCAACATTTATATCTGCAGGAGAAGGGTTTGCTAATTGGTTGGCAAGTGAATGCTGATTGATCTTTGCTAGATAATTCTGAATGCTGAGGAATAATATTGGTGATCAATTTAGGATTGCTGATGGAGCTTGCTGTGTACATTTGCAATGACTTGTCAATATTGTTTCCAGGCACTGCAACAAAACTTTCAATGAAATAGATTAGAATAATTTGCTAGTTAATTATTAAGGGTAATGCACTGACTAGTCAGATTCAACTATGTTAAAATTAAAACAAAGCTTTAGTATTAACTGTCAGTCATCATAAATTGGCACATTCTCCGTGTAAATGTTTGTCAGTACTCTCCTCTCATGCATTGTAAATGTGGATTTTCCCCTTGAGTTTATATTCTTGTGAAATGTCCTGATTCATGCACGATGGAAAGCTTTGACAAATGTGTCTTTCCTGAATTCAAGTTCTGTACTGTCATACAATTATTTGTAATAAAAATAAGTTCATTCTCAAAAATTTTAGTTGATCCAAATTCCATTGTCTTTTGGGAGATAATGTTGAGCCATCTACTATCTATTCTGTAAAATAATGTTTCTGGTATCATGTCTGAAGGATCTAGTGTAATTTTAATATCTTTTTCCTCATTATACTGCACTCACACCAGAGGAAATAGCTTATCTTTATTGAGTCCTTTTTTTATTATTTTCATTCTTCTAATTTTAAGGAAATATAAAACATAACTAGGCAGCATTATTTTGTTAAATTTTAAACCCCAGCAACATTCTGGTGAATCTGAGCTGAAGCACTGGCAGTCAAATGATTAAATATAACTTCATAAATCCTGGATGGCTAATATTCTTTTAACATTCCTCTTCGTCTACATAGGGGCAGGAGATGCTGAAGGTTTTATGTGTTTTGCACCAAAAATTGAATCTACCTTTATTGTCGGTTGAGGTAGATCTTGGGAAGGATTTTAGGAAGATTCTCTCCACCCTTTCCCAACCTGCAATAGGTATCTTCGAAAAGCGGGTCTTATAAAATCACACAGTTAACCTTCCCAACACTTTCTCACCCATCCCTAACCTATCTCAGAAAATATGGTAAGGGACTGGGAGAGTAATATGATTTCTAACTTACCTTGATCGTAATGGTGTCCAAACCAACTAAGGGCCCAATTTCACCTCCATCCCTGCTCTGCCAATGGCAAAAGAAACCAGTCAGTAAGTCACAATTGTGTTGCTTCAGCCAATATTGGGCAAGAAGTTGGGGTGCAGACCTTGTGTGTGTGGTCCTGTGCGTCCAACAATACTCCTCCAAAGACTTCTTCCCTCTTTATGTAACCTTCATGCATCGTCCCTAACTTGGTTCCTAACTGTCCTCACCCATTCCACTGGGATCTAAAACCAGATCTATTTAAAACTCCAGATCTACTTTGCAACCATTGCTTCTTCTTCTCAGGGGCTGATTCTGGTCCTACCAATGGCCACTGCCCAAACCTGGTGCAGATATGAATTGGTGAGTTCCTCATGTGTGACTTCCTCCAAGATGGGGCAGAAGTGTCACCCTGGTACAGTTGATTTTACACCCAGCATAAAGTGGATGAAGGTGTCAGTGGCTTTTGGATGAGTGCATTGTGAACCTGCAATTCAGTCATGGGTTAGGTCAGACGGGAGCGGAATGTGGAGCTTATTACTGCAAAAGGCCACATCAGTCAAGTTATTGAGTGCATTTCAGACAGAGAACGTTAAGTTCTTGATTAATAAGAAGATCAAAGATTACAGGCAGAAGGTAGGAGAATGAGATTGAGAAAAATACCTGCCACACTTAAATGGCAGAACAGACCTGATGGGATGAATGGCCTAAATTTGCTAATATCTGATGATCCTATAGATAGATCAAATGAGTAGGCAAATATTTTGGAGCTTGAATAAATGCAAGAAAATGTTAAGTTATGCACTTTGGCAGGAAGAGAAGAGGAGCTGAATATTATTTATATGACTGCAGCAAGACGGATATGGGAGTCCTTGTACATGGATCACAAAATGCTGGATTCAAGGTTAGTGGGTAATAGGGAAGGTGAATGAAATGATAGTCTTTACTTCAAAGGGAATGACGTATAAAAGTAGGGAGGTTTTATTGAAATGTGGCAGATCAGAGCAACAATACAATGAGCAGTGTTGGTCCCCTTATTCTAAGGAAAGATATACTGGCATTGGAGACAGTCCAGAGAAGGTTCACTAGGTTGAAACTGGGTATGAGAAGACTGCCTTATGAGGAGAGGTTGAATAGTTTAGGCCTGCACTTATTGGAATTCAGAAGAATGAGAGGCGACCTTTTTGAAACATGCAAGATTCTTAAAGGACTTAACACAGCAGAGGCAGAAAGCTTTTGTCCCCTTATGGGCGGATCTAGGACTAGAAGGTGTAATATAAATCAAAGATAGAAATGAGGAGGAATTTCTTCTCTCAATGGTTGGTGAATCTCTACCACAGAGGTCTCTAAATGTTGGCTCATTATGCATCTTCAAGGCTGAGATAGACAGATTTTTAATCACTAGGAGAACCAAAGATTATTGTGAAAAGGCAGGAAAGTGGAGGTGAGGATGATCAGCTCACCTACGACCTCCAGTGAATGGTTGAATGGTCCATTTCTACTCCTATGTCTTATGATCTTATGTTTAATTTATAACTTTCACCAAATTTAAGGATTACAATAAAATAGAAGCAGGAATACACATTTGGCCGATCGATTCCACTCCATTCAATAGGATATTGGCTGATCTTCTACCTCAACTCTACCTTCTTGAATAATCCTCTTAATTCCCTGATATCACCAAATTGATTGACTACACTCTTGAATGTCCTCAACTACCAAGCATCCACAGGTCTTAGGAAAACCTGGAGAGGATAAATTCCAAATACTTCAAATATTTTGAGTAAATAAATTTATTTTAATTTCAGTCCAAATTCCAAGTTCTTTTTCTTCATCTCTGACCCAAGTTCTCGACTAATTCCAAGTTATCTTGAGATGTCATCTTTTGTTATAAAATCTTAAGTTACCTCGAGAAGGTGACTTAAAAGAGGTTCTGGGAATTACATATTAATGAACCAAACTTGCAACCCATTCTAAAAGATGAAAGACTTAGCAGTCCAGATTTGTTCGATATATCATTTCAGTTGCATGACACTGTAACCTTTTGCTATAAATTCTGTGTCTTATGATCTTACACTCCACAACCACCTGATGAAGGAGCCGCGCTCCGAAAGCTATTGCTTCCAAATAAACCTGTTGGACTATAACCTGGTGTTCTGTAATTTTTAACTCTGTTAAAAACAGACCCTCAGATCCAAGTCACCCAAGCTGATAAGATATCCTAAATTAATTTAGTCCCATTTGCCATCACTTGTTAAAAATAGGTTGGTTTAAATTGACTGACCTGTTTAGATGGCAATGAATTTCTGATCATTACAAGAATTCTGAACTGACGTGAACCAAATGCAGCAATCATTTCTTTATGCCAATAGTTCCCTTTAAATGACAATTATTTACCCCATGTCAAATAAATTGGTGTAATGTTAGAAGACTACAAAAGATGATGAAAATTAAATAATTAAATCTGAAGTATAAATGCCTACAATTAATAGCAAGATCACCACATTAATCCAGGACTGTATGGTCAGACCACAATTATTATCACAAAGTGACTAGCATATTTGCCTATTTATTGAGTGGAGTCATAACTTGTCCTCTTTGACTAATGCTGCAGCTTTGCAATTTATTTCCTAAAATGGCGTTACAACGTATGCACATGAACAATTTTGAATTAATTGAAAATATCTCTACCACAGAATGATCTGACAAAACTTCAATAACACTTCAACCATTACACTTGACTTCAAATAAAAATTTAATCGGATGTGTTATGAATTGGTTGACACAGCATGCAGCAAAAAGCAATTTTTTTTCAGTCAGAATGCAACTTTATAGAGGAGACTGTAATACTTTTTATTATCAATGGGAGAATTAGAAGAGAGTGTTGGGTAGAGTAACATTAAAACTGTCAAACTTAATTCAACTTTGTGCATTAAGCTTGACAATAAAAATGGAGAGATGCCTTTGCTGCATCATCTTCAATGTTTCAATGGTAATATTAAATAAAAGTTAGCTCAAAGAAAGTCCAATTTAGTCTTTTTTTAACGTATTGTAGTTGGATTTTCCCATTGGAGATGGAAAACATGAAACACAATTGTATTTTGGAGGGTTAGATGTTCATCGCTTCCAGAAGTCTGACTTAGAAACAGAGACTCATAGAGATGTACAGTACGGAAACAGACCCTTCGGTCCAATTCATCCAAGCTGACCAGATATTCTAAATTCATCTAGGGCCATTTGCCAGCACTTGGCCTAAATCCATCTAAACCCTTCTGATTCATCTACCCACCCAGATGCCTTTTAAATGTTGCAATTGTACCAGCCTCCATCACTTCTGGCAGCTCATTCCACACACGTACCACCCTCTGCGTGAAAAGGTTGCCCCTTAAGTCCCTTTAAAATCTTTCCCCTCTCACCCTAAACTTAGGTCCTCTAGTCCTGAACACCCCCAACCCAGGGAAAAGACCTTGTCTATTTACCCTATCCATGCCCCTCATGATTTTATAAACCTCTATAAAGTCACCCCTCAGCATCCGATGTTCCAGGGAAAACAGCCCCAGCCTATTCAGCCTCTCTCTATAGCTCAAACTCTCCAACCCTGGCAACATCCTTGTAAGAGAAAGTGAGGACTGCAGATGCTGGAGATCAGAGCTGAAAATGTGTTGCTGGAAAAGCGCAGCAGGTCAGTCAGCATCCAAGGAGCAGGAGAATCGACATTTCGGGCATGAGCCCTTCTTCAGGAATGAGGAAAGTGTGCCAAGCAGGCTAAGATAAAAGGTAGGGAGGAGGGACTTGGGGGAGGGGCATTGGAAATGCGATAGGTGGAAGGAGGTTAAGGTGATAGGCCAGAATGGGGTGGGGGCGGGAGGAAGAAGATTGCAGCTTAGGAAGGTGGTGCTGAGTTCGAGGGTTGGGACTAAGACAAGGTGGGGGGAGGGGAAATGAGGAAA
>NC_057713.1:26748903-26840440 GCF_004010195.1 Chiloscyllium plagiosum
TCGGAACGCTGATAGGGGAGGGGAGAGAAATATATCCCTGGTGGTGGGGTCCATTTGGAGGTGGCGGAAATGACGGCGGATGATACGTTGTACATGGAGGTTGGTGGGGTGGTAGGTGAGGACCAGTGGGGTTCTGTCCTGGTGGCGATTGGAGGGGCGGGACTCCAGGGCGGAGGAGTGGGAAGTGGAGGAGATGCGGTGGAGAGCATCATCGACCACGTCTGGGGAGAAATTGCAGTCTTTGAAGAAGGAGGCCATCTGGGTTGTTCGGTTTTGGAACTGGTCCTCCTGGGAGCAGATGCGGCGGAGACGAAGGAATTGGGAATATGGGATGCATTTTTACAGGGGGCAGGGTGGGAGGAGGTGTAGTCTCGGTAGCTGTGGGTGTCGGTCAGTTAATAGTAAATGTCCATGTTGATTTGATTGCCCGAGATAGAAATGGAGAGATCTAGGAAGGGGAGGGGGGAGTCTGAGACGGTCCAGGTAAATTTGAGGTCGGGGTGTAACTCTTTTCTGAATCCTTTCAAGTTTCACAAAAGGACAGAGACCAGAATTGCACCCATTTTTCCAAAAATGGCCGAACCAATGTCCTGCTCAGCCACACAGGACCTTCCAACTCCTATATTCAATGCTCTGACTAATAAAGGAAAGCATACTAAACACCATCTTTTCTATCTTATCTACCTGAGACTCCACTTTCAAGGAATTATGAACCTGCACTCCAACGTCTCTTTATTTAGTTGCAACTTCCATCTAGTTGTGACCTTAACTGGAATGGAGATGCATTTCTCACTTAAATAAAGGTAGGAATGGAGACAAGTTTCAGACAGCCTTTGGTCTGTTCGACTGAGGCTGTTACTTGCAGTTTGTGTTGTTTCACTACAAGGACCCAGAAAGCTAGGAAAGTATCCATGAATGAGAGTTCATCTTCCCAGATGGTGACAGAAGGAACCTACCTCATTTGAAATAGGGCCACCCTTCATTTCAGGATCATCTGCCTTGTCCTGAGAGTATTATTGAAACCCTTGAGAGAAAGTGAGGGCTGCAGATGCTGGAGATCAGAGCTGAAAATGCGTTGCTGGAAAAGCGCAGCAGGTCAGGCAGCATCCAAGGAACAGGAGAATCGACGTTTCGGGCATAAGCCCTTCTTCAGGGCATAAGCCCTTCTTTCCTGAAGAAGGGCTTATGTCCAAAACGTCGATTCTCCTGTTCCTTGGATGCTGCCTGACCTGCTGCGCTTTTCCAGCAACACATTTTCAGCTATTATTGAAACCCTGACTACTCCTGGTGTGGAATTATGCACCAAATTATTTTAAAATGAGGAAAGTCTGCAGAATGCTAAAACACAAATAAACTTGAGATACTTGTGCATGAAACAAAGAAAGCAAACACACTGGTGCAGAAGGTAATTAAGAACGGTGAAGGAATCAGAAATTGCTGGAAAAACTCAGCAGATCTGGCAGTGTCTGTCAGAAGAATGCAGAGCTAATGTTCCAAGTCCAGTAACTCTTCATCAGAACACCAAGTCACTGGAGTTGAAACTTTAACTCTGCTTCTCTCCATGAATATTGCCAGGACTGCTGACTTTCTCCAGCAATTTCTGTTTCTGTTTCAGATCTCCAGCATCTGCAGTTCTTTGTCTCATTTTAAGGCTGATGGATGTTGACCATTGTTTCAAAGGGATTGGAATAGAAGAGTAGGGAAGTCTTACTGCAACTGCTTAAGATGCTGGTGAGACCACATCTGGAATACTGTGAGCAGTTTTGGTCCCTTTATTGAAGAACAGATATTATTTCATTTGGGGCAGTTCAGAGAAGGTTCACTTGGATGATCCTGGTATGGAGGGATTGTCTTATGAGTAAAAGCTAAAGAGACTCCACTAATAGCGTTTAGATGAATGAGAGGTGATCTCATTGAAACATATAGGATTCTTAAGGGGCTTCTTGGAGAAAGTGAGGACTGCAGATGCTGGAGATCAGAGCCGAAAATGTGTTGCTGGAAAAGCGCAGCAGGTCAGGCAGCATCCAAGGATTCCTGAAGAAGGGCTCATGCCCGAAATGTCGATTCTCCTGCTCCTTGGATGCTGCCTGACCTGCTGCGCTTTTCCAGCAACACATTTTCAGTTCTTAAGGGGCTTGACGGGATAAATACTAAGAGGACATTTCTCCTCATGGGAGAAGCTAGGACCAGAAGGCATCATCTCAAAATAAAGAGGCTCCAATTTAAGAGTGAACTGAGGGTGAATTCCTTCTCTCAGACAATTATGATTCTTTGGAACTCCTTTCAAGAGAGAGATGTGGGGGCAGAGACCCTGTGTATAACTACGGCTGAGATTGATAGATTCTTGATCAATAGAAGAATCAAACATTATGGGAAAAGGGCAGGATGGCGGACTTTTAGAATGTTGGATCAGTCATGATCCTATTGAATGGTGGAGAAGGCGTGACAAACTGAACAGCCAACTCCTGTTCCTATTTCTAATGGTCTTATTATGGACTATACCAGCTGATACCTACCTGCATGATCCCTGGGGACCAATCATTGGTGGCTTGTTGTTGCTATAAGTTGCTGGTGCCAATCTTCCAACCCACGATAGTCTAAGTGGCAATAAGTCTCAACAGAGCAAGCTCGTGCCTTAGATAATATAGCATAGTTCATTACATTTCAGCATCTATGTACAGACTACGTTAACTCTTAGATTATAACAGACCCTAAATGATTCTCCATCTGTGTGACATCATCAGATTGGGTATGGCTCAGCAAATGTCAAGATTAGCTCTTTCATGATCATTACTTAGCAGCCACCTTGCCCCCACGCCCACCACATTCCTAATGCCCAAAACATTGATTCTCATGTTCTTCGGATGCTGTCTGACCTGCTGGTGCTTTTCCAGCACCACACTTTTCAACTCTGATCTCCAATATCTGCAATCCTCACTTTCTCCATTACTTCATATTGGCACCAGACCTGAGCTCACAATCTCCTATCAGTTGTGATTCACAGGTATTGTCAAACATTGTTTAAGAGAGCAAAATTTAGGGTGTAGGTTTGCTTGCTGAGCTGTAGGTTTGATATCCAGACGTTTCATTACCTGGCTAGGTAACATCATCAGTGGTGACCTCGAAGTGAAGTGAAGCTGTTGTCTCCTGCTTTCTATTTATATCTCCTGGATTGGGGTTCCTGGGGTTTGTGGTGATGTCATTTCCTGTTCGTTTTCTGAGGGGTTGATAGATGGCATCTAGATCTATGCGTTTGTTTATGGCATTGTGGTTGGAGTGCCAGGCCTCTAGGAATTCTCTGGCATGTCTTTGCTTAGCCTGTCCCAGGATAGATGTGTTGTCCCAGTCGAAATGATGTTTTTTTTAATCCGTGTGTAGGGCTACGAGGGAGAGAGGATCGTATCTTTTTGTGGCTAGCTGGTGTTCATGTATCCTGGTGGCTAACTTTCTTCCTGTTTGTCCTACGTAGTGTTTGTGGCAGTCCTTTCAAGGAATTTTGTAGATGACGTTGGTTTTGTCCATGGGTTGTACTGGGTCTTTTAAGTTTGTTAATTTTTGTTTGAGAGTGTTGGTGGGTTTGTGTGCTACTAGGATTCCAAGGGTCTTAGTAATCTGGCTGTCATTTCTGAAACTTCTTTGATGTATGGTAAGGCGGTTAGGGTTTCTGGCTGTGTTTGGTCACTCTAAACCTCAACCCGAGCTACAAACCTTCACAAACCTTGCAAAAAGAGTGAAAATAATATAGACACCAGAAATCTGAAACACGCACAGAAAATGCTGGAAAATCTCAGCAGGTCTGGCAGCATCTATAGAGAGAGAAACAGAGTTGACATTTTGAGTCTGCTGTGAATCGTCTTCAGAACAATTCTGGCCTCCTTCACTGCTGCTTACCTATAAATATCTTCAATCCAGCCTATAAATCCTGGATGTATCATATTTCCATTTTGTTTGCACATCTCATCCCTCTCCCCTGAATTCCCAGGACTAGATCTCTGCTTTTCCTGCACTGACCTGCTGTTCCTCATTCCAATCACCTTCTTGAACTCTGAGTTCAGTCAGCCATGCCCACTTCTCCAATGTTTGCACAATGCCAGGTGATTCCAGGAGGGGATGGACCCACTAAACTGGTACATTTCTTCACTTTACCTCCTTTGTTGACCTGTAAAATAACTTTAACTCCAAAGGGCTAAACCCTTTACACTTTAAACACATTTTTACTTACTTTATAAACTCTTTCTGCTGCCAATTCATGGCTCCTGCCTCCATACAGCTCTAAACTAAGATGGCTACATTGAAAATTAAGAAATAACCTACTTTGGATGGGCTTTTATTGAGTTCATGAGACCTTTAATGAACTTTACAAGAAGGGAAGCCTGTTCCATAGTCGGCTCCATCCCTTGCATCAGGAAACAAACTGAAGGTTGAAACAGAGGCTGGAGTTCTGAGCACATAGATCATTGCCTTCAATGATCTAAGTTCAACCTCCATCTGGTCCCAAACAGCATCTAGACAAGTTTGGTGTGAGTTGTCAAAAAAAAAAACAGATTCCATGGTTAGCACTGCTGCCTCACAGCGCCAGAGACCCGGGTTCAATTCCCACCTCAGGAAACTGTCTGTGTGAAATTTGCACATTCACCCCGTGTCTGCATGGGTTTCCTCCGGGTGCTCCGATTTCCTCCCACAGTCCAAAAATGTGCAGGTTAGGTGAATTGGCCATGCTAAATTGCCCATAGTGTTCGGTGAAGGGGTAAATATAGGGGAATGGGTCTGGGTGGGTTGCTCTTCAGAGGGTTGGTGTGGACTTGTTGGGCCGAAGGGCCTGTTTCCACAATGTAAGTAATCTAATCTAATCTTCAAGTAAAGCAGAGTAGGGTTCATTGGTTGGACAGAAGTAATTTGGTTTGCATTTTATAGTCATACATTCAATTATAATTTTTGTTTAATGCAAGTATCTATATACTAATTATAATCAAGTAACAAAATTCATTACAATTTAAGAAATTAGATATATAATCATTCAAAAAATGCATTTTCTTTAATTCAGCAAATGGCTGGCATTTATTGGTTGCCCATTAACACATTGGTGGGCTTCCAAAACAAAATACTAAAAAATCTAAACATCTAAAATTTTACTTGATTAATGTGAAGTTTACTTTCCCTCCTTATGTGGAAACATTCCAGCTAATTTAATTCAGATAGGTTAATCTCAGGTTGAAAAGAGTCAAGGCTTTAAGATAAACACTTCAATAGCTGTGGGATTTTGCTGTTTTAAAAATAAATCATTCTGGAAAAATTGGTGTTACTGGCAATATTTACTGGCCATTCCTTGGTGTATTCGATAAAACTGAATGCCTTACTTGGACAGTTCAGAATCTGTCCTTACTTGGACATAATTATGAGCAAAATAAGATTATTACTGTATTTGCAGTAAATGTATGTTTGTCTCTGGCAGAATCATTTTATACATTAGGATGCAAGGGTTGTGTTTGATCTATATCACATATTAGAACTTTTGATTGATATGGTTATCAAAACCAAGGACTGAATCTTATCTTTTCTCGGCTCACTGCAGCTGTGGCATGTTTTTCGGCAAATTCCCACTGTGAGGCAGAACGGGTTTCATACTTTATCTCACCAAACCCGTGTCATTAACTAGCTGCCTCACCCCATAGTGCCCTCCATATATGACCTGATCTTCATCTTGCTACACATTATTCTTGGAACAATATGCCACAAGACTGGCATCTCATGTGCCCGTGCCATCTGTGAGAAACAACTGTACACCCAGACAAGTGGTGGAAATCCTGCATTATCCTCAGATGTATTTCTGATTGAAGGTCCCCTCTGAGTGCCCAGGATTCTTTCCCCAATGCCCAGTGGTGACCTGCATCATGTCATTGTCCAGCAGGGGAACATCACATAGATGCCATAGATGTCCCCCTACCTCCCCCCCAACTTGAGTCCCCCATCCATTTTGGCACCTATTGCCCCTCTGATTCTGATCAATAGACAAGATTTTGGACAAGTTCAAAGCTGAATTTTTATTGACAACCAGTAAAGGGGAACAGGAAAGAAACAAATATGGGATGCAGTTCACACTCATCATGACAATCAGGATGAGCTGCAGTACCCAGCTGGTACCTGCTGGAACTAGTGTCCATTAGGTCCTGTCTGCCATGTAGGGACTAATATAGCTGAGCACAGTAATTCACAGAGAACTTCCTCCTCCACAGTGATCTTATCATTCTCTTCAGAAATTTGTTACTGTTCCCCCAGTTCCTCATTATCTACGACATCACTTTGTTGTTTGCAGAACACAGCACTCCAGGTTAGTGGACCATTTCTGACTATACTATACAGGAAGTCCCATCCATGACCACATCAATGTACTTCAGCAGCCCCATGGTCAGCTCCGTCACAGTCCTGGACACAGTGTATACACCAACTTGCTGAATGTATCTCACAGGCTGAATGACCAGCACATGACATTGAAAACTGAGGTCACTGCACTCTGACCTCCTTCCCATCACAGACACAACTCATCCATTCCACATTCCATTGCATTGCTCACCATATCTGACATGATAGGAAGCTGAATATTAATCAGAGAAGTTGAGCTACCACTAGAGAAGGTGCAAAACTAGACTTACTCTTGGGAAATAAGGCAGGGCAGGTGACTGAGGTGTTAGTGGGGGAGTACTTTGGGGCCAGTGACCATAATTCCATTAGATTTAAAATAGTAATGGAAAAGGATAGACCAGACGTAAAAGTTGAAGTTCTAAATTGGGGAAGGGCTAATTTTGACAATATTAGGCAAGAACTTTCAAAAGCTGATTGGGAATAGATGTTCACAGGTAAAGGGACGGCTGGAAAATGGGAAGCCTTCAGAAATGAGATAATGAGAATCCAGAGAAAGTACATTCCTGTTAGGGTGAAATGGAAGGCTGGTAGGTATAGGGAATGCTGGATGACTAAAGAAATTGAGGGTTTGGTTAAAAAAAAAAGGAAGCATATGTCAGGTACAGACAGGATATATCGAGTGAATCCTTTGAAGAGAATAAAGGCAGTAGGAGTATACTTAAGAGGGAAATCAGGAGGGAAAAAAGGGGATGTGAGATAACTTTGGCAAATAGAATTAAGGAGAATCCAAAGGGTTTTTACAAATACATTAAGGAAAAAGGGTAACTAGGGAGAGAATAGGGCTCCACAAAGGCAGCCTTTGTGTGGAGCCGCAGAAAATGGGGAGACACTAAATAAGTATTTTGTATCAGTATTTATTGTGGAAAAGGATATGGAAGATATAGAATGTAGGGAAATAGGTGGTGACACCTTGCAAAATGTCAATATCACAGAGGAGGAAGTGCTGGATGTCCTGAAACGCATAAAGGTGGATAAATCTCCAGGACCTGATCAGGTGTACGTTAGAACTCTGTGGGAAGCTAAAGACGTAATTGCTGGGCCTCTTGTTGAGATATTTGCATCATCAATAGTCACAGATGAGGTGCCGGAAGACTGGAGGTTGGCTAAAGTGGTGCCACTGTTTAAGAAGGGGGAAAGACAAGCCAGGGAACTATAGACCGGTGAGCCTGACCTCGGTGATGGGCAAATTGTTGGAGGGAATCCTGAGGGACAGGATGTACATGTATTTGGAAAAGCAAGGACTAATTAGGGATAGTCAACATGGCTTTGTGCGTGGGAAATCATGTCTCACAAACTTGATTGAGTTTTTGAAGAAGTAACAAAGAAGATTGATGAGGGCAGAGCAGTAGATGTGATCTATATGGACTTCAGTAAGGAATTCAACAAGGTTCCCCATGGGACACTGGTTAGCAAGGTTAGATCTCACGGAATACCGGGAGAACTAGCTATTTAGATACAGAACTGGCTCAAAGGTAGAAGACAGAGGGTGGTGGTGGAGGTTTGTTTTTCAGACTGGAGGCCTGTGAACAGTGGAGGTCCACAAGGATCGGTGCTGGGTCCTCTACTTTTTGTCATTTACATAAATGATTTGGATGCGAGCATAAGAGGTACAGTTAGTAAATTTGCAGATGACACCAAAACTAGAGGTGTACTGGTTACCTCAGATTACAACAGGATCTTGATCAGATGGGCCAATGGGCTGAGAAGTGGCAGATGGTGTTTAATTCAGGTTAATGCGAGGTACTACATTTTGGGAAAACAAATCTTAGCAAACTTATACACTTAATGGTAAGGTCCTAGGGAGTATTACTGAACAAAGAGAACTTGGAGTGCATGATCATAACTCCTTGAAATTGAAGTTGCAGATGGATAGATGGTGAACAAGGTAAAGGAGTTTGGTATGCTTTCCTTTATTGGTCAGAGTATTGAGTACAGGAGTTGGGAGGTCATGTTACGGCTGTACAGGACATTGGTTAGGCAATTCTGGTCTCCTTCCTATCAGAAAGATCTTGTGAAACTTGAAAGGATTCAGAAAAGATTTACAAGGAAATTGCCAGGGTTGGCAGATTTGAGCTATAGGGAGAGGCTGAACAGGCTGGGGCTGTTTTCCCTGGAGCGTCGGAGGCTGAGGGGTGACCTCATCGAGGTTTACAAAATTATGAGGGGCATGGATAGGATAAACAGACAAAGTCTTTTCCCTGGTGTCGGGGAGTCCAGAACTAGAGGGTAGAGGTTTAGGGTGAGAGGGGAAAGATATAAAAGTGACCTAAGGGCCAACCTATTCACACAGAGGGTGGTGTGTGTATGGAATGAGCTGCCAGAGGAAGTGGTGGAGGCTGATACAACTGCAACATTTAAGAGGCATTTGCATGGCTATATGAATAGGAAAGGTTTGGAGGGATATGGACCAAGTACTGGTAGGTGGGACTAGATTGGGTTGGGATATCTGGTCGGCATAGACGGGTTGGACTGAAGGGTCTATTTCCATGCTATACATCTCTATGATTCTATGACATAGCAATTTGAAATCCTAATTCATAAGAAACTGAATTATTGTCGAAAATGCTGATGGATCTTTTATCAAATTAATTGCAGTTAAATGTAGATTTGCTTGTAAGGAACTCCATATCAATACCAAGTGAAGCTAAAGTGCTAAAGCATAACAGATCAGTCCTTAGAGGAGAAGATCTTATCATATACATACAACATAATTCATTCAGTTCTTAACATATAAAACCAAAACAACGCACATGAGAAACTAATACTGTGAATAGGACAGCTACCAGATACTGAAATTTGTCATCAGTATTATGGAGCAAGAAAACCTTACAGGCACAGGCAGTGCCTTACTATTAAAAGAAAAGGCTACCTGTAACACAAGAGGTAACTTTCAGAAAATATACAAATGTAGGACACAGTCAAAGAAAGACAGAAAGTCAAATAGTTATCCATATATTGGTGCTATTGAGAAAGAATATTCTACAATGGAAGAAAAGACTAAAGTGTTGTTGATGAAATAGATCATTCAAATCTAGCCTTTTGTAAAGATGCTGTTTATGTCAATAGGTATTTCAATTATTTCAATTTTGCTATGGGATGACTGTAACAATATTATGATGAAATGAAAGCTCACTGTCTAATGCTGACATTAGTACAACTGCATCTCCTGATCCATGAGATATTTATTGATGCCAGGTAATGAGATGATTCAGAAGATGAACATTCAAACAGAATATTTCATTTCCTCATCGACTCAGGTTGTTACCTAAGTACCAGTGACAAAGACCATACCAAGTGAGAAGCAACTGCCAATTTACTGCCAGATTGAGAACAAAAATCTGCTGAGACAGATATACATGTGGTTTGTACTACCCCATGGAAGTTCCACAGAGAAGAAGGGATAATTAAGGGAAGTGAAGAAATGTCTTGTTCAGAGATTCAGGATATTACAAACACTTTTTGGTACAGTGATCCAAGACTTCCTCTATAAAAGAAATCCAAGTGTTAAAGGTTCTTCCATCAAAGGGGTGCTTCATCCTCACGCTGTCAGAAACAGAAACAAATTTGGCAGTCTTCAACCCAAACACTTCCAAATTGGAAGTAAGTTTATTCACAGGGAATAATGAAACATCCTGACTACCCAGATTTATGAATTCAGGGGCCTGGGACCAACAGGGTAGTTTTAAATATATACAAATACACTCAAATAAATAATATTAGTAATGAGTAAAAATGCTTGTGAGCAGAAGTCAAATAAGTGTTTCATTGTCTGGAAGAGTTAACACTGAGCAGTGCCGTAAGCACTACCCACTGTAATTATTCCATATGAACTTGATAGGAAAATAGCTTAGGATCTCAAAGGAGGAGGATTTGCCATGCAGATCCTCTTCATAGTCTCCTTAACAACATCTATAATATCAATATAACTTGTATTTAGTAGCAAACATATAATAATCTACTCTTATAAAGATAAAGATGTCTTTTTGTTCGAATAACAAGACATTTTCCTCTACAACACCAGACTAAGTAGGGCCTGTAGATACCTATCCTAAATGAAAGTGATGACAGCAGCCTATTATATTGTGAGTTATCATGCAGTGAGCTTCATACAACAAGTTGGTCACCAAGATTACATTTAACAGGTAACCTTTTATACACTGGCACCAAGGAAAATTATAATAGAGCATCAGGCAGGCGCATGCACTTTAACTTTATGGTCACTAAAATTGTTAGGCTTAAACTCCAACATTCCTTTCTTCTTGATTTATATACCTCATGTATATTGTTATCCTTTCCTTTTGGGGAATATGCTTCCTGAGCACTGGTCACTGTCCTACAGTAATCAGTTTGCATAATTTTTCTTGTCAACAGCATTGTCCATTATGTACAATACTATAGGATGAAAAGGCTAGGCAAGAGTTAAAGTGAGAGCCTTTGAAATTACAGGTCATAATTCCATTAGTACATAGTCCATTACAATCCTAATTTTTGCCTTTGCTGCTTTGGTGACAGTCTGATGACTAGATCTCTGTCCTATAGGAAACCTACCTTTTTTTTATTTCATTGGAATCAATAAATTAAAGTCTTTCCGGCTCTATAAAGTGTACAATCCATATTACAGCACAGGTGGTGAAGATGAAATCTATCCCTTTATTTTTTATATTATATAACTCTTGGGAATGAGAACAGCCTCATATCCATATGTTCAGTGCTTCACAAGAACCTGTCCTTGTTACTTTATAGGAAAATGCAAACGTGCTGATCATTATTTCATGTTTTCCTGTCTTGCTTCATTGTTGCTGATGATAATCTCTCTTTGCACCAATGGCTAACCAAGCTCTTCCTTCTCTGAAGCTCCGTGAATAGAATAAAATAATTGGATCTCTATTTCTTTTTAGCAGATGTCTGCCTTCAGCTCTCAGTGTAGCTGTGTATTGTGCATTAATAGTGAGGAAGTGTTATCTGCAGCTGGTTCACTTTTATCTCTCATTGTTTCTTCCAGGCTGTTTACCAATTACACTGTCAATCACATTGAGTATAGGGGAAAAGGTTGTACATTATTTTTTCTTCCCTCAAGACAGCTACAATTCTCTGTTGTCATTAGACTCCTCAAAAGTAGAGCCCTTAATTCATCAATCCAAACTACAAACATTTTTCAATTGTGGTTTAAATAAAAATATGAGGGTGGATTTAGACTCAGAGCATTTTTTTTGGAAACTATGAGGCTTCTTAAGATTCAAAATGATCTCTAAATATTTCTTTGACATGAAATGCACTATATATTTATGATTGACCTAATGACTGCCAACAGCACATAGTAGGGACAGATCTTGAAATCAAATTGACTTGATGTTAGCGCTGCTGCTTTAAACATCTGCTCTCTGGTCTATGCCTCTGTTAACCTCGCATAGTAAACACAATGTTAAGCAACATAATGGACCAACCCTCAACTAGCATTATTTAAACAGATCATCAATTACTTACAGGCTAATTACTGATATGTTTCTTCCAGTTGTTGTCACAGTTTTATGGGGTTTGATAACTTTTGATATTTGATTTGGCAGCTCACCACCACCTTCCAGACAATTAGGGATTGGCAACAAGTGCTGGCCGAGCTAATAAAGCCCATGAATGATATAAAAACACAGACATTTTCTGGCATACCCTGATGATCCTTGGAGATATACTCTTTACATTGATTTGTTCCAACTACCTCTTTTCACTGAATCATGCAGTACAAAAGAGCACTATTGGTCCATCAATCCTAGTGCTGAGTTATTGACACTAATCCCAAAAGTCTTAGAAGTTATGACATCTCAAGTGCTTATTCAAGTACTTTGTAAAGTTGTGAAGTTTCCTGTCTCTACTATCCCTCCATAGACAGGCAGGATGCTGGAAGAACACAGCAAACCAGGCAGCATCAGGTTACCCTTGCTGGCATGCTGTGCACTTTCAGCCTCCTATCTGCCTATTTTGGATTCCAGCATCTGTAGACTTTTTGTCTCTACTATCTTTTGAGACAGTGCATTCCAGATTCCCACTCTCCCACACCTCTCCCACCCCCACCACCGCCACAGTTGAAAGGAAATTTCCTCAAATCTCCTCCAAAGCTTTAGTTCTTCGTGTTAAAGTTATGACCCACATTATTGATCCATCAAATAAGGTGGAATGACTGTTTCTTCTCCACTCTGTCAATGACTCTCATAATCTTATACAATACAATCAGTTCCCTTTCTCAGTCCTCAACTGCTCCAAATAAAACAACCCGACCTTATCTGGTTTGTCTTCATCAGGGAGGCTCCTGCCTAGCAAAGGATACAGGGTATTTCCCTCACCAAGATTTCCAGCAGAGCATTCAAAACCTGAGCGACTGCTAATTCCCATGTTTGCAATTTCTCATTTTTGCCGGATGAAGTGAACTTGTAAAATTACATACATTACCTGCTCCATCCACATTGCAATTCTCCTTTAGGAAGTGCAGACAAGCATTAAGCAGTGCAGGCAAAGTTTGTATTGATTGAGATAGTAATGATACCATGTCCCTCGTTGATGCATGCAGTGAGTAAACAGTGCAGGAAGAAAGGTTGCTTGCAAAAACCATTGTAATGAGCTAACATACTACCTGGGTTCCACTGAACTAAAACAGATTATCACAGTTCATGATCCCTGCAATCGCTTCAGGAGTTCATCATTTTGATCCCTATTGTGTTTTGACTTCTGTAGTTTTCTTGCCAAACTAGGAGGCAAAAATTGATCTAGTTAAGCTTCATGTCTTCAAGTTTCTCTCTTTCCTTGCTGCTGATCTCTATTCAAACTTCTTTGTTCAAACCAGAATTAGTTCCATGAAACTTCTGTTCCTTCTGTTGACTTCTAATTAGATCAATCATAATTTTATTGAATGATAGAGAGACCTGAGGTCCCATATGGCCTACTCTTGCTCCTAATTTGTATCTTTTTATGCTCTATCAGAAAGGTCCTGTCTCCTACTGCGGGCCAATTGCTGGCACTGAGCTTACTCTCATTCATCAGCAAAGTCATAGACGAAATTTTCAACAGTCCTATCAAGTGTTATTCATAGATACCTCGCAGACCAATATGCAGTATGACTTCTAGCAGCACCATCTGGCATCAAGCATTGTCACAGAGCTGAACTACAATGGTGTGGTGCGAGTAACTACCTTTGGTATTAACATAGCCTTTGGTTGAGTCTGTTGGCATCAAGTAGCCCTAGCAAAATTGAAATCATTAGGAATCAGGGGAAATCTCTCCTGGGGATGTAATCATACACAGCACGTGGGAAAGTAGTTGTGATTGTTGAAAACCAGTTGCAAAACAACATTACTCCCTGGTGGCAGAGCAGCATGCTGACAGCATATTTTAGGCTTGTCTGTCAAGCATGAGAATGTAATTTCACTGTAACCTGTACGTATTTCTTCTCCAGAAACACTCATCCTGTTAGAGCAAGAAAATAACACAAAATAAACAAATGGATTTGAGCATTTACTGACTCAACTTTGGTCATCCTTTTAAAGACTGATTATGGTGAAATGAGGATGTGGTAGTGTGCAAATCAGCTGGTGATAATGTCACTGCACATGGAATGTGATGATGTCAGCAGCACGTGAGCAGATGGAGCCTGAAGCGTGGTCCTACCAGCCAACATCACTAGCCCCATCTGTGCAAGCACCAAGGCAACTTTATTGACCATTTTGGCACTCAAAGTAACCATAGTAATTTGCCAACATTGGTCACGGCTGGTCTTATCTGTGTCTTTCTGTGCCATAACACTGACACTGGCTATTACCTTTTAATGTTTGGTTTTAGTCTTTGTGTTTGCTTGTCACATACTTCTTTAGAGTGAAAAATATCTTGTACACATAGAACCATATAAAATAGGAACAGGAGTAGGTCTTCAGTCTGCTCTGGCTTTGAATATGCTCATGGCGGATCATCCAACTCAGTACCCTGTTCACATTTCCTCCTCATACCCTTTGACCCCTTTAGCTCTAAGAACTATATCTGGATCCGTCTTGAAAACATTTAATATTTTGGCCTACAAAGCACAGTGAATAAAGTGAATAGTCTCTTGCAGTAGAGTTCTTCTTATCTCAGGATCTGTTTGTCAGTCTTCCTGGTTTCTATTTCCAGAGAAGTCTGAATAGTATTCTCCAAAGGTAAATTGTTGGATGATGAGAAATCAGGCAAAGTTCCATCAAGGATTCCAACAACAATTCTGTCTCTAATTAGTCATGATTTTGAGACTCCATAGTCACTGTTTTCCACAGATTTATAGAGGTCATTAATAAAATCATCATCTGATTCCATTGGAAGTTGTACTCATCTATACTCATCATTAGATTTCTTCTATTCATGGTGGGTTCAGATTCGTGCTATGCTATCTTTTCCAAGCAGACCACCTCTGGCGCTTTATGTTATTTGGCCCCTCTCCCAATGTGTGGCACTGGGTAAGGGCTGGTCAGTATAGCTTGCTGACATTAATCCTGTTTGCCTTTGATTTGTCTTGGGTCTATTTGGTGATTAGTGGTAGAGGTAGCATCACCAGGGTGTATCCATAGAGGGAACACTGTTCTTGGGTAACAAGAAAATTCATCACATAATAACAATCAGTACAACAAAATCTGGCCAAGCACAGTCACTAGGATGTTAGGGAGCTGGTACAGTTACAGTGACAGGGGGTAGAGCTCCCTGTCTTCATTGTTGTGGTTCTGTTTGCCGAGCTGGAAATTTTCGTTGCAAACGTTTCGTCCCCTGTCTAGGTGACATCCTCAGTGCTTGGGAGCCTCCTGTGAAGCGCTTCTGTGGTGTTTCCTCCGGCATTTATAGAAGCCTGTCCCTGCCGCTTCTGGTTGTCAGTTTCAGCTGTCCGCTGTAGCGGCCGGTATATAGGCCTATAGGGCAAGCCAAACAAAGAACAGCCGGGGAATTCCTAGAAGCATGGAACTCATCCACAAACTCCATCAACAAACACATCGACCTGGACCCAATATACCGGCCACTACAGCGGACAGCTGAAACTGACAACCGGAAGCGGCAGGGACAGGCCACTATAAATGCCGGAGGAAACACCACAGAAGCGCTTCACGGGAGGCTCCCAAGCACTGAGGATGTCACCTAGACAGGGGACGAAATGTTTGCAACAAAAATTTCCAGCTCGGCGAACAGAACCACAACAACGAGCACCCGAGCTACAAATCTTCACCCAAACTTTGAATCCCTGTCTTCACCCACAGACTGTGTGTGTGTGAGACCTCAGTGGAATTGATAGAGCCAATTTAACATGAACATCAATTTCTTTAGAAAAACTGTTGTATGTAAGAGAAGTGAGGGTCAGCATCGACCAGAAGTTGGCAGGTTCCTCAGCTATTTGGGTGGGTGAGCAGCTCAGAGGTTTAGTCTTCTTCTGACCTCCCAAGGTTCTTTCACCACCAACTAGACACGAGTCAGGAGTATTGCCCAGATGTTTGCAGCTTCAATAAAACTGAAGAATCTTATCAGCATCCAGGACAAAGTATACCATTTAGATGGCAACTAACTGAGACATGTGCCTCCTTCATCACTATACCATGGCTGCTGTGATGATGCTGCACCTTTACCAAGCTTATGTTTTCCTTGTTGTTTTTTTCAGCGAGTTCACAAAAGCAGTGCTTCTGAAATGTTTAGCTTTTGATAGGTTTTAGGGCCAGTTTGATTATAGCTAACGGATACTGCCTCAGGCAAAAGGTTTTCAAGTTTCAAAAAAATCTTGTACAATGAAAGGGGAGTGGGCAGTTCTCCCAGCTCAGCTTTTCTCTAGTTTGGTTACCAAGCAGTAATGTTGTGAACCAAGAGAACCAGATCACTGCTGGCCTTCCCTCCCTCTGATTTTTCTCCTGTAAGGTCCTATGTTTGATTTTACCTTTTGTGCTAAAGGGTGTTTATGGGGATTGTTGCATTTATTGGAAACAGCATCATTAAGCGGGGATAGTCTGTTGGGTTTTCGGCGAGATTAAGTTATTTTGCATTCTGTTCTCTTTTGTTTGTGCTTCATTCAGTAATCTTGTAAATTAATTCTATTTTGTTTAAAACTAAGTGGTTTGACCAGCTGCATCTCTTCTGGAATATTCACCTTGCACCTGCTTAAAATAACTAACAAATTTCAGGTCTTGAAATGTTTTGAGTGGGTCTGGCCGGGGTCCATAACACTACAAATGTGCATTTGCTACAAATTAGGGATGGACAGTAAATGTTGGACTAGCCAGTGACACCCATATTCCATCAATTGATTTTAAAAAGAGCAATTGATCAAGGATAATTTGACTGCTTGGTTAGTTCACATTTGGCATGCTGCGCATACATATGATTTGGAGATACCAGTGTTGGATTGGGGTGGACAAAGTTAAAAATCACACACAACACCAGGTTATAGCTCAACAGGTTAGTTGGAAGCATTAGTTTTTTGGAGCTCTGCTCCTTCGTCAAGTGGTTATACTCCACAACCACCTGAGTAAGGATCAGCGCTTCGAAAGCTAGTGCTTCTAAATAAACCTAGTGGACTATAACCTGGTGTTATGTGATTTTTAACTGCGTATACATACGTAGCCAGATTATTAAAAAGATATCCTCAGCATTTGAATAATGTGCAGAAAAGACATGTACGACAGTAGTATTGAGAGGATACAACAATTATGGATTAATTAATAAAATATCTACCCTGAAAAGTTCCTGTTAAGATGCCCTTCAGTTGAGATTGTTAACCACCAATAACCACAAATTACTCTATGCTGGTTGTGACAACCAGCAGTGGAGAGTTTTCCATCTTATTCCCACTGAAATCCTTACATGGACCTCTTACTTGCATAATCAGCTAAATACTGCATTGGTCTCAAAGGCAGTCAATCACATTTCATCTCTAAAGTTCATCTCCTCTGTCCAAGAAAATATATGACCATTCCTTTACTGCCACTTGGCAAATATCCTGGGACTCTCTCTCTAGCAGCACTGTGGCGGTGTCAAAACTACATGGACTCCATTGGGTCAAGAAGGCAACTCATCACCATCTTTTGAGCGGCACTTAAGGATATGTGAGTAAAGCTAGAATGCCTAAATTCCATCAATGCTTCTAGTCTCTGTCTTGATCATTTCAATTAACTAGAATTTAGAATGTATAATGGTGCTTATTTGAAATCCAAAAATAAACACGTTAAGAGAAGACAACAGCTCATAAATTCTATTATTCCAAATTTTTCCCTGACTTGTCCTTTGTAACAGGAAATGTCCTCATCTCCTGGGCACTTGTTTAACTTTCTTTTGAAAGTCTGCAGTGAAATCACATTTGGTTTAAGGTTTGGTATTTTGTTCCAGGACCCAATATTCCCCAATAAATATTTTAAGCATCTTACCTAAAGTTTGTTGACATATCTTGCTCACATGTCCTTCCATTCTTCTGTTCCTAATCATCAGTTTTACTGATCCAACTGGACAGAATCAAATCCATTCATCATTTAAAATCTATCAAACATATCAACTTAAAGTCTGAGCTTCTGCAATAAAAAAACTCTTGCCAGAGGAGATTCAAGATGGTGGCAGTCTGCTGTGTTAGGGTCTGTGCCATACCTCAGGCAAGGTGGGCTCTTACTGTCCCCACCCCCACCATCTCCATTAATCATACCTGAGGAAAGTCTATAGTTTAAAATAAGTAGAATACCTAGAGCCCGCTTAAATCAGGAGTTAAGGGAGTGCAGTAGGCAGAGCACTCCCTTACTATGTCGGGCATACCCCAGCCATTACCTCGATTCCTGTGGCAGCACCCTTGAGTTCAATGGAGCAGCAGCAGTTACTTCCGGAGTTTACAAAACTCCATGAAAAGATCGCGGGAGCGCTAGAACCAATCACTGCCATGCTGGCAAAACATGAGCAGGAGATCCAGATCTTGGATCAGTGCGTGGAAACTGTGAAACAGAGGAATGCAGCCTCTAGAGATCTCCGAGGGGTGGGTCCGAACCTTGGAAGGTCAGGTTCAGGCCCGACAGGAACAAGTAGACTACCTCGAAAATCAAGGTCAGAGAAAAAAATCTGTGGATTTTGAATTGAATCGAATTGAATTTATTGACACGTGTACCAAGGCACAGTGAAAAGCTTTGTCTTGCACATAATGCAGGCATATCACATAGTTAAGTAGCACAGATAGTAAATATTAGGTAAGCAGCAGCAAAAACAAAAGCATAGATACAGGCGAATGTTAAGAGTTTGTGAGTCCATTCAGTATTCTAACAACAGTAGGGTAGAAACCATTATGAAACTGGCTGGTGCGTGTGTTCAGGCTTCAGTACCTTCTCCCCCATGGTAAAGGTTATAGAAAAACATTGTTAGGGTGGGATGGAGCTTTGAGGATGCTGGCAGTCTTTCCTTGACAGCAGGTCTGGTAGATGGATTCTATAGATGGGAGGTTGGCCTTTGTGATTGTCTGGGCCGAGTTCACCACTCTCTGTGACCGTCTCCAATCCTGAATAGTACAGTTGCCATACCAGGCAGTGATACATCCAGACAGAATCCTCTCGATGGCGCACCTATAAATATTTGCAAGGGTATTCGCCGTCATGCCAAATTTCTTCAACTGCCTGAGGAAGAAGAGATGTTGTTGGGCCTTTGTAAAAAGTGCATCCACATGAAGAGTCCAAGAAAGCTTGCTGTGGATAACCACTCCCAGGAGCTTGACACTCTCCACTCATTCCACCTCTATGCTGTTAATGTGTAGGGGGCATGCGTAACATCCCGCCAAAAGTCAGTAATGAGTTCTTTGGTTTTGCTGGCATTGTGAGCTAGGTTGTTCTCAGTGCACCATTTTTCCAGGTCTTCCACCTCCCATCTGTAGTCTGTTTCGTTGCCATCTGAGATTTGACTGACTATGGTGGTGTCATCAGCAAACTTGTAAATGGATCTTGGGCTTACTTGAGCTTGAAGAAGGTGAAAACCTTGCTGACTATCTCGAGGGATGGTTTCCAGAGTTGCTGGACCTGGAGATCGAGTCGGGCTGGGTGAGTGTGGAGCGGGTCTACCGGATCGCAATGCGCAGGTCCAGGCCAGTCCAGTGCTCCCGCCCGGTCCTAATGCAACTCCAGTATTATAAGGAAACAGCCAGAAGACTGGGAAAGGATCCATGAGTTTTGGCTTATAAAGGCTCGAAAATAATGTTTTCTCATGACTTTTCTGGGGCTATAATTAAGAAAAGGAAGGCTTTTGATGATGTCAAGAGAAAACTGAGAGATTTAAACGTTCAGTACTCTCTGAGGTACCTGGCAATGCTACGTTTCAGTTAGGGGGTAAACTGTCTACAACTTTGACACAGCGGAAAAAGTAAAAGAAGTTTTGGACTCACTGAAATGATAGACTTTGGCCAAGAAGGAAGGAAGAAAAGAGGCGTATGGATAATGGCATAATATAACTTTTTTTTGTATCTTCTTTCTCTTTGTTCTTTTCCCTTTTGACGCTTCAGGAATT
Organism: Chiloscyllium plagiosum; assembly: GCF_004010195.1. Taxonomy (NCBI): domain Eukaryota; kingdom Metazoa; phylum Chordata; class Chondrichthyes; order Orectolobiformes; family Hemiscylliidae; genus Chiloscyllium; species Chiloscyllium plagiosum. The sequence goes on from NC_057713.1 coordinate 26,768,821, forward strand.
ATAGGCTTGATATTGCTCAGGTGTAAAATCCGCTATGTTTTATATTATGTTTGTTTTGAGGTTATTCGTTATTTTATTGTTGTGTTTTGCTGGATGAGGGGTAGTTCCTCCTTTGATGTAAAAATGTGTGGGGTTGAGATGAGAGGAGGGAGAGGTAGGCGTGCATTGTTAACTTGTAGGAGTGTAAATTATTTTTTTTTTCCTTTGCTCGTGTTTGGGACGCGGCCTTAACTGGAAGGTGCTAGGATGGTTATGAGGTTAGGAGTGAATGTCCCCTATGGGCAAGAGGGGGTGGGGATCTCTGGAAATTTGTGCTTTTTGTGTTTATTTGTTTAAGTTAGGGGGAAGACGTTAGCTTTTTAGTTTTGGTAGTTCTAGTAGTGTTTGTAGGAACAGTCTTCAGAATTGATAAATTCATTTTTTTTCCACTTGTCGCTCATTGATTGGGCTTTTCCTTCTTAGGTGGACTGCAGGTGCACCTGGAATATAAAGGGGAGCCATTCCCCCTTAAAAAGAAAAAGATGATTTCAAATCTTAAGTAGGAAAGGGTTGACATTGCACTGTTGCAAGAGACACATTTGATTGATAAGTAACACCTGAAGTTACAACAGGGGGGATACGATAGGGTATTCTTTTCCTCCTTTAACTCCAAAAGCAGTGGAGTGGCCATACTGATACGAAAGAGCATCCTATTTCAGGTCACAGAGTATGGATGGTTCATCATTTTCAAGGCTCTAATATACGGAGAAGAATATGGCATCCTAAACATTCACTGTCTCTCGATGCACTCTCTCAAATTTTAAATTGATGCAGTCTCTAAGTTAATGGCTCTTGGGGTGCACTATACAATTATAGGAGGAGACTTTAATTGTCTTTAATTGGGGTAGACAGGTTGCCAAGAGGGCTGTTGGGTACACCTCAGCAGTCTAGACTGTTAGTGGACTTGTATGAGGTGTTAGAGCTAGTGTATGTGTGGAGGTGCCTCCATCCGAATGGGAGAGACTTTACCTTTTACTCCAACCCTCACAAGTGCCACACAAAAATTGATATGTTCTTTGCTCTGTCAGTTTGTTTGAACTTGCTGTTACCATACAGAATTGGGAGCATAACTAATTTGGACCTTGCGACGGTGTATTTAGATGTTAAGACCAAAGGTAGTGGAGTAGGCACACAGCAGTGGTGCATAGATCTGTTTCTGTTGAAGGATGACAACTTTGTTCAGTATATCACAAGGGTGCTCAGGGCTTTTTGGGACATCAGTCGGGGTATGGCCAGTAATCCATCAGTGCTCTGGGAGACGAACAAAGCATTTTTAAGGGGTATAATCATTTCATACTCAACAATGAGAAGGTGGCAGAGAGGAGAGCAGCAGCTGATGCTTGAAGCCCAGTTGAAGGCAGATGAATCGACATATTATCCCAGACCATCCGTGGTCAAATTGCAACAGGTCACAGCTCTCCGGGCTGCTCTGAACTCAGCGCTCACACAAGTGGTGAAGAGAGGGGTCTCGTTTGCAAAGCAAAGACTGTTTGAATATGGGGATGAGCCAGGTGTATCCCTGTCTTACCTGTCTCGGAAGAAAAGTGCTCCACAGTCTATCTATTGTGTCTATCAGGAAGAGAACTGGCAATATTACTCGGGAACTGAGGAAGATCATTGCCAGATTCCAGGAGTTCTATACAGAGTTATACTGGTCGGAGGGATGTGGGGATAGAAATGCAAGAATGGAATCCTTTTTGGAAAACCTGGACTTCCCCGGTATAAACACTGATCAGGCCTCCCTTATAAATGCACTTCTGACAGTACAGGAGGTGCAGGAGATGGTTCGGCAGCTCCAAGGAGGTAAGACATCCAGTCCAGACAGATTCCCGAATGAAGTTTACAAGGAGCTCATGCACCTGTTGGCTGATCCACTGCTGGGGATGCACAGTCACTCATATAGCCAGAACTGTCTTCTGCCCTCTCTTAAAGAAGCTAATATTTCCCCTATCTTTAAGAAAGGAAAAGACTCCGAAGATTGCAACAGACCCATCTCGTTGTTGAATGTGGATTCTAAAATTTTATCAAAGGTGTTGGCTCTGATGTTGGAGAAGCTGCTGCCTGTTATTATAAAAAAGGAGCAGACAAGTTTTATCAGGGGCTGCAAGTCCTCCAATAATGTCAGGTGGATGTTGAATATAGTACAAATATTTCAGCAGAGAATGATTCCAGGTTTGGTCCACATTCACTAGCCCCAGCTCCTCACCCAAGTCCACTAATTGTCTAGACTGATGAGATGCACCCGGCAGCCCTCTTGGCGTCCTGTCTCCCTAGATGCAGAAAAGGCTTTTGATCGGGTGGAATGGTCATATCTCTTTGCTGTTCTAGATCATTTTGGTCTGGGAGGAGCCTTTGCCAGGTGTTATATAAATACCCCAGGATGGCAGTTATCACAAATGGGGTTAAATTAAGCAGTTTTGGTATGGGGAGGGGATGTCCCATGTCGCTGTTGCTGTTTACCTTGGTACTTGAACCACTGATAGAGACTGTCCGAAAAGACCCTGAAATAATGGCACCGGAAGTGGGAGTTGGGGAACACAAAATCACTCTCTATGTGGACGATGTCCTTTTGTTTTTAGCTAACCCCGAAAAATCCATACCCCTGTTAATACAAAAAATTAAATTATTCGGTAGCTTTTTGGGATATAAGATAAATTTCACAAAATCGGAAGTCATGCCTGTGGTAATGGTGGTGGTGGAGGAGGGGAGGTTTTGTGGAGGTACTGAAGGTGGAAGGCAGAATGGAATTTCCTTTTAGTCACAGAAAGGTTTTCTCTTTCTGGGAATTTCTATTACCCTTCGCTTCCAGCGGATGTACGAAGTAAACTTTGTGCAGCTGTTTGAGACAATAAAGCAGGACTTGCAGCGATGGGAGGGACTACTCATATTATGGCTCAGCCATAAAGCCTTGATTAAAATGAATGTTCTCCCTCGGTTGCTATATCCTATGAGGATGCTCCTGTTATTGCTATCCAAACAGGTGTTGCGGAGGTTTTCGGGATGGCTTAGATCATTTATTTAGTACCTTAGGTGTCCCTTAATTAAACTTACCTAGTTGCAACTTCCATAGAATATGGGGGTGGGGGGGTGGAGGGGGTGTGGTGGGAGGGTGTTGCACCTCTCAGATTTGAGGAGATATTAAATAGGCGCCCTGTTGTCATATGTGGGTGAATGGGTGCACAATGACCCGAAATCTAAATGGCTAGACGTGGAGGCCTCACAGGCGAAATGTCCCCCATAAAGTTACTGATCGTGGATAAAATGAGGTCGGTGGTTGAACACTGTGAAAGTCCGATTATCATAAATAAGGTAAAAGCACAGAGATTGATGCAGTAGGGTGAGGGCAATTTGCTTAAGACTTCGCCATGCACTCTGTTCTTGGGAGCTCCAGGATTTAGGCTGGCGTCAATGGACCACGGCTTCAGAGCTTGTGAGGGTAAAGGAATCTCCTGTCTGGGAGATCTATTTGAGGGAGAGATCTTGATGCATTTTAGCCAATTGGGTCAGAAGTACAGAATCCCTAATAGGGACCTTTTCTGATATTTCCAATTTAGGGATTACTTACAGAAGAAAACCATGCTCTTGACCCAGCCCTACAAATCAGACATAGAACACAGAGTCCTGTGATGTGGGGGCACTCTCTCAGTTAGTACCATATACCACCTGCAGAGAGGGAATGTCTTGGGGCATATGAAGACACTCCATGAGATTTGGAATCAGAAATTAGGGGAGGAAATCTCATCAGAAATGTGGGAGGATATACGGGGGGAATGTAAAGAAGCTCTCAATATGCAATAGGATGCAAGCGATGCAATTGAAAATCCTCCACAGGGCCCACATGGCACCAGAGAGATTAGCAAAGTTTAAAAAAGGATCCTCCTCGAAATGTCCCAAATGTAAAAACAGTATTGGCACCCTTACACATTGTATCTGGTCCTCTTACAAGATACGCAGATACTGAGGGGCCATAGTGAATAAGCTGGAGAGAATCCTGGAAGTGGAGGTTAGATGGGATCTGGTATCCCTCCTTTCGGGGCTACCAAATCATCCCTCTCTGGATGAGCATGGGAAGAGGTTGTTTAACATCCTGATGCACAGCTTGAGGAAGAACATCCTAATGAAATGGATATCAGAAAAGCCTCCAGGTCTTGCAGGGTGGCATAGACTTGTGATGGAGCATGTCCCTCAGGATTACCTGACAAGTACGGTGCACCACGGAATGGAACGATTTTATAAGATATGGCAGCCCTTTCTAGACATGGATCTGTCAGCTGTATTGATTATGACCTTTATATAGCCACGAGGGCCATATATGGCAGTGTGGGGACCCTGGGAGAGGGAGGCCTAGTAAATATCGGTATAATTACTGTTGCTCCCGTGGACAGGACCCTTGATGGAGGTGTGACGAGTGGAGTAATGTAATATAGCACAATGTAGTGTAATTTAACTTTTGTGGATTGTAACTTAATTTAGAGTTATTTCATTTAATTTGAGTTTGTGCTAATTTGGTTTTAAGTTAAGCAAATATGAGTCAACTGTATCTTGGAGAATAGTAAGCAGTTTATTGTTAACGTTACTGTATTATAACATAATCGTATAATATCATTCCTACTTTTCTGTACTTTTGTATTTTTATAACTTTTTTTTGGCTTGTGTTTTTGTAAAAAAAGGGGAAATAATTTTCAATAGATATATACATAAAAAATCTCTTGCTATCCTTGAACCTATAACTATGGAATGGCTTGGCAATAGTTGTTGTAGTTTATAATTCTCTGCATGTTTCTTATGGTTTTGCTAATAATTGCCAAGCTTTGGGCTGAAACTAGCTACAACATTTCCCATTCAGCACAGTGGCAGAGCGACGGACGTTATCCTCAATGTAAAGATGCAACTTTGTCTCCTCAAGGCCTGTGTGGTGGTTATTGTTCTTGATATTTTCATTAGAGCATACATCAGCCATGGGTAGACTGGTAGATGGCAATTTCAAGTGCTTATTTCCATCTAATTAGCTTCACACCATCGGTTGTAGGACCAGTCTAGCAGCTATCCCCTTTCGGACTCAGCCACCTTAGTGAGTAGCAGTACTTCCAAGACACTTTTAATTAGGAACATTGAAATCCTGAGTACATTCTATGCCCTTGCCATTCTCAATGCAGCCTCAAGGGCTGCTCAACATGGCAAAGAACAGTTTGGTCTATACTCACTTGAGTTTAGAAGAATGAGTGAAGATTTAATTGAGGTATATTACTGAGCCTAAGGGGATTAGCAATGTAGACATAGTCCTGATGTTTACCATTGTGGACAATTCATAGTTTTAGGCTAAGGCGTGGCACACTTAGATCGCTCATTTGAGGGTGGCAGGAGATGGCAATCAGCAGTAAGTTTCCTTGCCCATGTTCAGCCTAATGCCACAAGACTTCATACGGTCTGGAGTCAATGTTGACAATTCCTCTGGCAATTCCCTTTTGACTGTGTGCCAACCACTCTTTCGTCAACTCTGATGAGCTTGGCTTGTTAGTAAGACAGCATGTACCCAGAGATGGTGTTGGTGGGATCAGAGTCGAAGCAATTAGATCCAAGTGACTGACTATCTATATCATTTCAGAAGATGTTCAAAAGTTAACCACATTATTCTAGTCGTGGAAACACATGTAGGCTTGTCAATGTTAGGGTGACGCATTGTCCTTCCCCAAAGCGTTAGCTGGGTTTTAACAATAACAAAAAGTTTGCTTAGAGTATTTTTTTAAAATTCCATTAGACTATCTTTTTTAATTCCAGAAATATTACAAATAAAATTCAAATTTTACTGTCTGCCTCAGTGGGATGCAAACCCATAACAGAATCACAAAATTGTTATGATACAGAAGGAAGTTGTTCAGCCCATCACATTGGCACCGCATCTATGAGCATTTTGACTGAGTGTCAAGCAATGCAGCCTTTCATTTTCCTTGATGTTGTGTGGATCTCTGACGTCCACATGTAGCAGCAGCTTTCAGAAGCAAAAACTGTGCTTTGGCACACCCATTGGTGTGTGCAGAGTTCCCCGTATCTGTGCAGCCAATAACTTTAAGGGAACATTGGCAGCAAGACAACTGATTAATTCAATGGAGAAAAGCTTCAAAAACTTTGGTGTAGAGAGATCTGGGTGTCCTCATGTATGGATTGCGATATGGAAGTAATAAGGAGAGCAAATGAAATTTTGGCATTTATTGTTAAAGGAAAGGAATATAAAAGTAGGGAAGTGCTGCTGTAACTATACATTAGTTACACCACACCAGGAGTACAGTTTTAGTCCCCATACTTGAGGAAGGATGCCATTTCATCAGAGGCAGTTCACAGAAGGTTCACAAGATTAATTCCAGGGATGAAAGGCTTTATTAGATTCCTAACAGAGTGGAAACAGGCCCTTCGGCCCAACAAGTCCACATCGACCCTCCGAAGAGTAACCCATCCAGACGCATTTCCCAAAGCAATGACTACCCTGACGCGGCACTGCAAACATCACACACTTGTCCACCTCGGCATTACAATTGGTCAGTGTGAGGATTGAGCCCACGACCTTGGCGTTATTAGCACCACGCTCTAACCATCTAAGACCAACATGACCAGTGCTTGTTTTATGAGGGGCAATTGAGCAGTTTGGTCTGTTATCAGTTGAGTTCAGAAGAATGAGAGAAGATTTAATTGAGGTATATAAGATGCCTAATGGGATTGGCAAAGTTGAAGTAGATCTGACGATTACCATTGTGGACAATTTGTAGTTTAGGCTAAGAGGTGGCAGATTTAAAAGAGAAATAACGAGGAATTATTTCTCTCAAAGGGTTGTGAATATGGGTAATTCACTACCCCAAATTACAGTGAATGTTGGGATATTGAATAAATTTAATGAGGAGATAGGCAGGTTTTTAATTAGCAATGGGTTAAAGTGTTATGGGGAGCAGGCAGAAAAGATGAGTTAAAGTTGAGATGAGATCAGCCATGATCTTATTATGCGATGGAACAGGCTCAAGGGACTGAATTGTTTACTCCTGTGCTTAGTTTTTATGCCATTTCCCTATAACCTTGCATGTTGTTCCTATTTAAATAATCATGTCATGTCCTCTTGAATGCCTCACTTAAAGCTGTGTCCACTACATGTCTGGTCATCTCATTCTAGACTTTAACTATTTGCCATGTGCAAACAAAATGATACTTTGCATTTGCTTTGGTTGAAAAACACTAAGTCTCTGCAAAACATTGTATCCCTCAGCTACTGCACAAATGACAATACCACTAAACCACAACCTCCTCACTGTTTGATAAGTGAGTTGTGGGAATTGGAAAAAAAGGAATGTAAATAAAGTAGAGGTACAGTTTAGCAATGGTCTAACTGAATGACAGAACACTGCTCCTAGCGTTTCAAGATTCCTCAGAGGATTTTGTCGATCAGTCAGTTTTTCCTTCTCCTTCCAAAAGATTGCAAAAGTGACAGTCACAGGAGTGACGATAGATCGTTGTGTCCAAACTTGTCCCATATCTTTTTTGGACCATAAAACAAGGATTGGCTCAAATCGAGTCCATGCTTATTTTTCTCGTACTCTATTTCATATCTCTATATGTATCTGGTTCAAATCAGTTGTTCCACCATGCACTTAATGAGTAATTAATCTTTGTTCCTCTGAAATCTTCATTTCTACTTTGCATCTGGTAGCACGGGTGCTAATTCAAACCTTATGTTTTTTTTTTGGCACTCCTGTTTCATTTTATTAAACAAATTACAAAAACAGTTTACAACAAACAAACATGCACTTAATGAGTAATTAATCTTTGTTCCTCTGAAATCTTCATTTCTACTTTGCATCTGGTAGCACAGGTGCTAATTCAAACCTTATGTTTTTTTTTGGCACTCCTGTTTCATTTTATTAAACAAATTACAAAAAAAGTTTACAACAAACAAAGTTACATTTACAGCTGCATACAAGAGACAGCAATTTTACAAGGGAGAGCAGCAAAGCCAGGCCCCAAACCCTACAATTCAAACAGTTTACAGGGACATGAGGACAAACCTCAAATCCCAGTTTCACATAAAGATATAAAGAGACAACAGCAATGACAGTTGTACATTGGACAGAAACCTTATGCTTTTCCACAGTAGCAGGCGTAACATGATTGGCTGATGTGGTATTGCCTATTTGAACTGTGTTGATGACTGTCTAAGGACAAACACATCTTAAAAGTTGGCTGCATCCCTTGTCTCGAAGCAATAGTTCCACTTGCCCTCGACTTGTGTAGTAATTTGAAGACACTTGTAGCAGGCACTGCGCTGAAAGGCAGATCCATCAGGGATATCAAATGTGAGAGTCTCTGGTTCTCCATAGTATCTGACCTGTTAGCTCAATGAATGTTAAATCTCTGAAAAATATTCTGTGTTGCTACCTCAGTCTTAGGAAGTGAACAGTAAGTTTTGATAGCATCCCCTTAAAGCTGAAGTCTGAGGAGGCTACCATTTATTCCCCATCCTAAGTGTCACTGTGAAGGTGATGCTCACTAACCTTTTTAAACCACTTGCAGTCCACCTGTTGTAGATGTGCCACCATTGCACCTCCCACAGGGAGACATAGAGTTTTGAGTCAGAAACGCTATAGAAACAGTGACGTCGGGCCAGATTTTCTGAGGAGTGGCAATCTCATACATCCCCAAATCAAGATGGCACCAACACCGGGCAACTCCTTGTGAGCTCTCCACAGCAAATCTTTTTCTTACATTTCTTCCAACCATTCCACACTTTTAAACCTAAATTCTAAATCTGTAAAAATTACCAATAATGTCCTAACTTGCTTTTGTGCACCTCCTGTGCAGTTGTAACTGTATTCCTCACTCTGCCTGAACACTCTATATGATGTGATGATATGATATGATGTGACTGTACTGCCCGTAAAACAGAACTTTTCACTGTGCTTAGGTACATGTGCCAATAATAAATCAAATCAAAAAGGATCTCCACATTTCTGAAAGGAGATTTTAATCAGTGCTACTTCAGAAAGTCATACTTCTATACTGACAGGTCTCTCAAAATGCAGAACTTTCAGAAGAAAACAAACCATGCTCCCATTTCACAGCTGTTAACTGCTGTATTCTGAAATGTAAATGTCCTGACAGCCACTTTCAGCTGGGATCAACTGATAACTGAGTAAGAGTGATGTTATGATGCTGGAAGTATAGGATGCCAGCTGGATAGGAAGCCATGGTGCCAAATGGGTAGGGTACCAAGTGTATAGGAATAGGGTGTCTGGAAGTACGATACTAAATGCTTGGGGGTAAGGTGCCAGAAAAGTTGGATGTCACATCCACGTGCATTCACTGTCTCTGCCACTGATGCAATGTTGCAACATTGCATGCCATCTACAAGATGCACTGCAGAAATTCACCAAGGCTGCTTAGAAAGGATCTTCCACAATGGCAACCATTTAGAAGGACAAAGTCAGCAGATATTGCAGGAGGAACATTCATCTGTCCTAACCTCCATTCCCACTATTCTAAATTCTCAAATAGATCACTGAGAAGATGAAACACAAAAGAAAATACTTATCACCTTACCAATGCTGTTCCAGCAGTAGGAAATGTGGGAGCATCAAGCAAGAGGCTGTCAGAGAGGTCACAAGGTTACATATTTGATTGGTTGCTTTACCTGAAACACTACTTGGGTAATGTCTCTCACCCATCTTCCTCCTCTAACCAAAACAAAAGGTTCTATGCATCCGTTGGTAAGGTAATAAAGTGTTTTCTTTTATGTTTCATTTTTTCGGTGTTTTTCTGGGCAATTTAGAAAAGTGGGAAGGAGGTCAGGGCAGCTGAATATTCCTCCTGCAGTATGTGAGAGGTAAGGGTCACCTCTAGTGTCCCTGCTGACTTTATTTGTGGATGCTCCTCAAGAACCGCATTAGGGAACTAGAGCTGGAGTTGGATGAACTTCGGATCATTTGAGAGGTGGAAGGGGTTATTGAAAGGAGTTACAGAGAGGTATTTACTCCACAACCACATGAAGAAGCTGGATAGGTTACCATCAGGAGTTGGAAAGGGAACCAGCAGGCAGTGCAGGGCTCTCCTGAGGTGGTTCCCTTCAACAACAAGTATACTGTTTGGATACTGCTGGGGGGAAGACTTACCAGGGGTAAGCAATGGGGCACAGGTCTCTGGTGCAGAATCTTCCCTGGTGCTCAGAGAGGAAAGGGGAAGAAAAGCAGAGCTTTAGTCATTGGGGACTCCATAGTTTGGGGGACAGATAGGAGGTTTTGTGGGAATGAGAGAGACTCACAATTGGTGTGTTGCGTCCAGGTGCCAGGGTTCATGATGTCTCTGATCGTGTTTTTGGGATCCTTGAGGGGGAAGGGGAGCATCCACAAGTCGTGATCCATATAGGCACCAATGACATAGGCAGGAAGAAAGGTTTGGGATCTAAGGCAGAAACTCTGGGAGCTAGGGTGGAAGCCTACAGCTGGAACAAACAAAGTTGTTATCTCTGGTTTGTTGCCCATGCCACGCGCTAGTGAAATGAGGAACAGGGAGAGCGCGGAGCTGAACATGTGTCTGCAGGGGTGGTGCAGGATGGAGGATTTTGGATTCTTGGATAACTGGAGCTCTTTCTGGGGAAGGTGCGACCTCGTCAAACAGGATAGCTTTCACCTGAACAAGAGGGGTACCAATATACTGGGGGGAATTTGCTAATGCTCTAAACTAATGCTCCAAGGGGATGGGAACCTGAATTGTATTTTCAGTGTACAGGAAGTTGAGAGCAGTGCGGTCAGGGATAGGATTACAAGGTTGCGAGAGCGCACTGGCAATCAGGATTTGGTTTGAAATGCATGTAGTTCAATGCCAGGAGCATCTGGAATAAGATGAGTGAATGTGCAGCATGGGTTGGTACCTGGGGATTTCGACATTGTGGCCATTTCAGAGACATGGCTAGAGGAGGGACAGGAATGGTTGTTGCAAATTCTGGGATGTAGATATTTCAGTGGGGGTGTGGTTTTGGTAATCAAGGATAGTATTACATTGAGAGAATGCTTGAGGACTCATCCACTGAGGTAGTTTGGGTTGAGGTTAGAAACAGGAAAGGAGAGGTCACTCTGTTAGGAATTTTCTGTAGGCCTCCGAATTGTTCCAGGAATGTAGAGGAAAGAATAACAAAGATGATTCTCAGCAGGAGTGAGAGTAACAGAATAGTTGTTATGGGGGACTTTAACTTCCCCAATATTGACTGGGAATACTATCGTTCAAGTAGTTTAGATGGGTCAGTTTTTGTTCAATGTGTGCAGGAAGGTTTTCTGACACAGTATGTAGACAGGCCAATAAGGGGTGATGCCATATTGGATTTGGTACTGGGGAATGAACCCAGCCAGGTGTTAGATGTGAGGTAGGTGGGCACTTTGGCAACAGTGACCATAATTCGGTTATATTTACAATAGCAATGGGCAGGGATAGATATATACCAGCAGGAAAAGAGGTATAACTGGGGGAAAGGCAATTATGATGTGATTAGGCAAGATTTAAGATGCATTGGATGGAGAAGGAAACTGCAGGGGATGGACATCCTTGAAATGTGGAGCTTATTCAAGGAACAGCTATTGCGGGTCCTTGATAAGTATATACCTATCAGGCAGGGAGGTAGTGATCGAGAGAGGGAGCCATGGTTTACTAAAGACATTGAAGCTCTTGTCAAGAGGAAGAAGAAAGCTTTTGTGAGGATGAGGTGTGAAGGCTCAGTTAGGGGCTTGAGAGTTATAAGTTAGCCAGAAAATATCTAAAGAGAGGACTAAGAAGAGCCAGGGGGGGACATGAGAAGTTGTTGATGGATAGGATCAAGGAAACCCCTAAGGCCTTTGAAAGGTATATCAGGAATAAAAGAATGACTAGAGTAAGATTCGGGCCAATCAAAGATAGTAGTGGAAAGTTGTGTGCGGAATCTGAGGACATAGGGGAAGCACTTAATACTTTTCGTCAGTATTCACATTGGAAAGAGGCAATGTTAGTGAGGAGATACAGGCTACAAGATTAGATGGGATTGAGGTTGACAAAGAGGAGATTTTAGCAATTTTGGAAGATCTGTAAATAGATAAGATCCCTGGGCCAGATGGGATTTATCCTCGGATCCTCTGGGAAGCCAAGGAGAGATTACAGAGACTTTGGCTTCAATCTTTATGTCATCATTGTCGATAGGAGTAGTGCCAGAAGAGCAAATGTTGTTCCCTTGTTTAAGAAGGGGAGCCGAGACAACCCTGGTAATTATAGGTCAGTGAGCCTTACTTTGGTTGTGGATAAGTTGTTGGAAAAGGTTATAGGATTTATTAACATCTGTAAAGGAATAATTTGGTTAGGATAGTCAAAATGGTTTTGTTAAGAATAGGTCATGCCTCACTAACCTTACTGAGTTCTTTAAGAAGGTGACAAAAAGGTGTATGACGGCAAAGCAGTTGATATGATATACATATGGACTTCAGTAAGGCATTTGATAAGATTCCACATGGAAGGCTATTGCACAAAATACAGAGTTGCGAGAATGAAGGTGAATAGTGGTTTGGATCAGAAATTGGCTGGCTGAAAGAAGACAGAGGGTGGTGGTTGATGGGAAATGTTCATCCTGGAGCTCAGTTACCAGTGGTGTGCCACAAGAATCTGTTTTGGGGCTACTGCTGTTTGTCATTTTTTTTTAATGATCTGGATGTGAGTGCAGAAGGATGGGGTAGTAAATGTACAGATAGTGCCAAAGGATGTTGTGGGTTACAGAGGGACAGAGATAAGATGCAGAGCTGGGCTGAGAAGTGGCAAATGGAGTTTAATGCGGAAAAGTGTGAGGTAGTTCACTTCAGAAGAAGTAACAGGAACACAGAGTACTGGGCTATTGGTAAAATTCTTAGCAGTGTAGATGAACAGAGAGATCTTGGTGTCCTGGTGCATAAATCCCTGAAAGTTACCACCCAGGTTAATAGGGTTGTTAAGAAGGTATATGGTGTGTTGGCATTTATTGGTCGGGGGATTGAGTATCGGAGCCACGAGGTCATGCTTCAGCTGAACAAGACATTGGTAAGGCCGCACCTGGAGTATTGCAAGCTGTTCTGGTCACCACATTATAGGTAGGATGTGGAAGCTTTGGATAGGCTTCAGAGATTTACAAGGATGTTGCCTGGTATGGAAGGAAGGTCTTACGAAGAAAGGCTGAGGGAACTGAGGCTGTTTTTGTTGGAGAGAAGAAGTTTGAGAGGTGACTTAATCGAGACATATAAGATAATCAGAGGGTTAGATAGGGTGGACAGTGAGAGCCTTTTTCCTCAGATGGTGAAGGCTAACACGAGGGGACATAGCTTTAAATTGAGGGGTGATAGATATAGGACAGATATTAGGGGTAGTTTCTTTACTCAGAGAGTAGTAGGGGGAGTGGAATGGCCTGCCTGCAACAGTAGTAGACTCACCGACGTTAAGTGCATTTAAATGGGCATTGTACATACATATGGATAATAATGGAACGGCATGGGTTAGATGGGCATCAGATTATTTTCACAGGTCAGCGCAACATCGAGGGCTGAAGGGCCTGTACTGTGCCGTAACTTTCTATGTTCTATGTTCTATACACAGAAACAATACTACATGCAAGATTCTGTCTCAGCCACTCACTATCCTGATTTGGAAATACATCACTGTTCTTTCACTGTCATTGGTTCATAATCCTGGTCTCTTCCAATGGGCATTATGGATCTACCAGCATCAAATGGATTGCAGCAGTTCAGGACAGCAGCTCCAGGGCAACGAGAGAGGGCAATAAAGGCTGGGTCAACCAACAGTATCCACATCCATGAATGAATAACAAAGCAAAGCAAAACTGTATGATTGTCAGGTAGCTTAACACATCTTAAGAGAATATGCATAAATTTAAAAAAGCAAAGTTAAGTATTGAAGAAAAGAAAAAAACTTTTCTTTTTGGAGGCTAGAGATTTGGAGGCTATAAAGAGGACCTTTGTGAATACTCTTCGTAAGTTCATGGAATGCCCTGCCAGTAGCAGTGGTGGACTCTCCCTCTTTATGGGCATTTAAGCGGGCATTGGATAGGTATATGGAGGATAGTGGGTTAGTATAGGTTAGGTGGGCTTGGATCGGCGCAACTTCTATGTTCTTAACAATATCTGTACAAATTCTCTTCTTCTCGGTTTCCATAAAGTGAACTGAACAAATTGTTCCTGTTCAGAGTTAAATCATAGAATGCTATAGTACACAAGAGACCCTACTGCCCATTACATTAGGATTGCCACAACCACACTAACCCCACTTTTCAATATTTGGCCCTTAGCCTTGAATGTTATGACTCGTCAAGTGCTCATCGAAATCCGTTTTTAAAGATTGTGAGGTTACCCACCACTCTCACAGGCAGTGCATTCCAAATTCCTACAACCCTCCACGTGAAAATGTTTTTCCTGAAATCATCTCTAAATCTCCTGGTGTTCACCTTGAAAGTGTGCCCCCTTGTTACTGACCCAACAATTAAGGGCTTTTGCCCAAACTTCGATTTTCCTGCTTCTCGGATGCTGCCTGGTCTGCAGTGCTTTTCCAGTACCACACTCTTAACTCTAATCTCCAGTATCTGCAAAACTCACTTTCACCTAATTAAGGGGAACAGTTGATTTTTATTCATCCAGTCCATGCCTCTCATAATTTTATACACTTCTTATCAGCTTTGTGTGCACTAAAGGACTAAAACTACTATCTCAGGAATCATCCTGGTGCGTCCCCTTGCAACCCCATATCCTTCCTGCAGTGTGGTAACCAGGTCTATACACACTACTCCAGCCGCGGTCTAACCAATGTTCTGTAGCTTCTCCATCATAAACTCCCTTTTTTTTTAATTAGTGCCTCAACTGATAAAGGCAAGCATCCTGTAAGCCTTCTAAATACCTTATAAAACTCTCCTGCACTTCCAGGCATCTGTGGATGAGCATCCCAAGATTCCTCTATTCCTCTGAACTTGTTCATGTCCTACCATCCTTTGAGTGCTCTGTTGACTTATTACTTCTCCCATTACCTCACACTTACCAGGATTAAATTCCAGCTGCCACTAATCTGCCTATTTGACAAAATTATCTATATCATGCTGTAACCTAAGATCTTCTTCCTCACTGCCACCTGGCAAACCTTCAAGTCATCCCCAAACGTAGTTATCATCCCCTTCACATTCACATCTCCATTATTTATATAAATGTTCCATGAACTGTGAACGTATTCTCCATAACAGACCAGTACAAGCTGTAAAAGAAAATAAATAAAGGGGCAAGTCAAGTAAAGCTATGAATAAAAAACAAGGAAGAAATAAACATACAAGGGGAAAGAGAAGACACAATATTATTCTTTCAGCTGGTTTCAGGTCTGGCAAGGAGACTGACACAAAAAGAATGAGAAAGAAATGGAGAGAGAAAAGCAGAAGGGAAGTGGTTTAAAAGCACAGAATCAAATCTGCTTTTCATCTATAAAACAGCATGATTCCTGTCTGACCCAGCCACTGTGCTGGAAAGACAGGATGCATGGTCTCCTTACATATGCACAAACTACAGAATTACTGAGCACACAATCAAAATGCTGCGCATGATTTCTCCACAGAAGATGACATATTTCGATATTCTTAACCTATTGGAAATGAATCACAGCCGCAAAATGGTTCCCTAATGGACAATAAGCCATAACCTGTTGTAATGAAATTTCAAATTCTAAATGTTTTTAATGCCACCATAACCATTTAGTTGGTCTGTTGAGACATATTTCTGAAGTATGAAAACCATCAATTACTGTACTGCAGAAAAAAAACTACTAAATGTAGATCAGCATTTTTCTACCATTCAACACACTTTGATTAAAGTGCCTGACAAGTGCAGTTGAAACATGCCTGACCTTTGTCCGACTGCGTTTTATTCACCTCTCCGTTAAAGACCTATCCTGAAACCTAATTGGTGAGGGAGTCAGTAATGAAGCAGCATCAATTCAGAATTGTTGCTCAGAGAATGAGACAACAAGTTGTAACGATAGTGCTTTAAGTAAGATCTTGTGAAAATGTGAAATGTGAAAGTAGCAGAGATCAATGCAATTTTAAAGGAAAATTGAGTAAAGATTTGGGACTGAATAACATGTTGGAAAAGAAGATATGGATTAATTTTAGTTTAGAGTGAGCCTCAATATGATGAGTCAAATGATTTTCTTCAATGCTGTTACCATCTATGCTTCTACATGAGCAGGAAACACAAGTCCTGGAATTGCAGAGGAATAAGTAACAAGTAGGGAGGTAGAAAGAGAATTGCCAGCAGCAGGTCAGTAATAATGTCCATATCCACTCTTTCTTTATATTCAGCTAATTCATACAATCACTCATCAAATTACAGAGACTCATTAAATCAACATTTTCCCTGCAGTAAAAGTTTTTTAGAACTTTGCCTCTCAGCTATCTATGTGTTCCAAACAAACATGGCGGAGGGAAGCTAACAACAGAAACCTGGATGCTCAGTTCCAGGCCCTGCCAGCACTTCTTCACATACAGCCTGCCAGCTGCACGCTCTACAGTGCAAGCTCAGACAGTCATAAAGTCATACAGCTCAGAAACATGTCCTTGGGTCTAACCAGTCCATGCTAACCATAGTCTCAGAATAAACTAGCCCCATCTGCCTTTACTTGACCCATAGGAGAAAGTGAGGTCTGCAGATGCTGGAGATCAAAGTTGAAAAACATGTCCTTGGGTCTAACCAGTCCATGCTAACCATAGTCTCAGAATAAACTAGCCCCATCTGCCTTTACTTGACCCATACCCCTCTATATATTTCTGATGCATGTACTTATCTAAGTTTTTTTTTCGGGGTAGCACAGTGGCTCAGTGGTTAGCACTGATGCCCTCACAGCGCCAGGGACTTGGGTTCGATTCCCACCTCGGGCGACTGTCTGTGTAGAGTTTCCGCATTCTCCCTGTGTCTGCGTGGACCTGGGTGCTCCAGTTTCCTCCTACAGTCCAAAAATGTGCAGATCAGGTGAATTGGCCATGCTAAATTGTCTCTTAGTGTTAGGTGCATTAGTCAGGGGTAAGTTTAGGGTAGGTGAATGGGTCCAGGTGGGTTACTCTTCGGAGGGTCGGTGTGGACCTGTTGGGCCGAAGGGCCTGTTTCCACACAGTAGGTAATCTAATCTAAACGTAACTACCTGCATCTACCACTTCCTCTGGAGGTTCATTCCACACAAAACAACTCCCTGTGTAAAAGATTTTGTCCCTTGTGTCTTTTTTGACTCTTTCCTCTCTCAACCTTAAAAATATGCTCCTTAGTCTTGAAATCCCCCACCCTGAGGAAAAAGACACCTGTCAAGCATCTTATCTATACTCATCATAATTTTATAAACCTCTATAAAGTCACCCCTCAACCTTCTCCGCTCCAGTGAAAATTTCCCAGCCTATCCAGCCCCTCCTTAAAACTCAAACCATCCATTCATGGTAAAATCCTGGTAAATCTCTTCTGTACCCTCCCCTGCTGAAATATTCCTATAACAAGGTGACCAGAACTAGATACTATCTATGCACAAGGATGGTAGATGTTTGGAACTTTGTTCCTGAAATGACAGTGGATGCTGGATCAATTGTTAATATTAAACCTGAGATAGATAGGTTTGTGTGATGCAAAGGTATTAAGTGAATATGGTCCAAAAGCAGGTATATGGAATTAGGTCGCAGATCAGCCATGATCTCATTGAATGGCAAGACAGGCTTGAGTGAGTGAATTGCCTTCCCCTATTCCCATGTTCCTATGTAAGTTGCTTTTGATGAACAGAACAATTTCTTGATCTACCTTACACAATATTCTTCAGCTGCTGCTGCACCATATCAATGAAGGCAAATTGTTTAGGAATAAAATTTTAACTGTGTGCGTACATGCAATGTTGATATATTCCTGAACTCTATTTTGAGAACTTTGTTTTGCGCCACAGGCTGGACCAGTATTGTATCAGTTTTCCAAGGCTGTTTTGACACCAACATCTCAACCCAAACATCTGTCATCAAGAAGAATTAAGGCAGCATACACATGGGAGGACCAAAGTCTACGAGTTTCACATCGAGTCGTAGACCATTCTGACATCAAAATGTATCAATATTCCTTCATCATCGTTCAATCAGCTACCTTAAGCTCTCTCCTAACAGTGCTTGCCAACACTGTTCATGAACAAATTTAAATATAATCGACTGGCAATATCTGTGGACTGAGAAATGGAACTAATGTTTCAGATCAATGATCTATTGTCAGGATTTAATTGTGGTAAAAGTCATGACCTGTAATTTTCTATGGAAGTTTAAGTTGCATTAGCTGCTCCCTCAGCCTGGGGGACGTGGAGGGGAGGTAGTCAGGTTGGGAAATCACAAGAAACTCCAAAGATTGAATTTCCTTGCACATTTTGGAGTTGTAACCAATCAGCTCCTGCTTGACCGATAGGTTTTTACTTCTCTCTCTCTCTCTCTCTCTCTCTATAATTGGCCTCTAAATTTTCATCTGCCACCATTGTTTGGTTGTATTT
Organism: Chiloscyllium plagiosum; assembly: GCF_004010195.1. Classification (NCBI taxonomy): domain Eukaryota; kingdom Metazoa; phylum Chordata; class Chondrichthyes; order Orectolobiformes; family Hemiscylliidae; genus Chiloscyllium; species Chiloscyllium plagiosum. The sequence goes on from NC_057713.1 coordinate 26,787,415, forward strand.
TCTTTAAACACATTTTGCAATTAAAAATTCAGAATATCCACAAGTACTTCCGAGCTCCTCCATTTTCACATTCAGGCTACAGGACCAGATAAATAGAGGACAAACACAAACACATGCTAGAGAAACTCAGTAGGTCTGGCAGCACCTTTGGAGAGAGAAACAGTGTTGACATTTCAATAGGACTCTTCTTTAGATTTGTTTTGAAGAAGACACATCAGACTCAAAATGTTAACGCTGTTTCTCTCTCCACCGAAGCTGCCAGCATTCTCTGTGTTTGTTTCACTTCCAGCATTTGCAGTCGTAGAATTATAGAGTCTTATGGCATGGAAACAGATCCTTCGGTCCAAGCAGTCCATGCTGAACATAATCCCAAACCAAAATAGTCCCAACTGCCTGTTTCTGGCCCATATCCCTCCAAACCTTTCTTATTCGTGTGCTTATTCAAATATCTTTTAAATGTTGTAACTGTACCCACATCCACCACTTCCTCAGGAAGTTTATTCCGCATGCGAACCACCCTCTGTGAAAAAAATTGCCCCTTATGTCTTTTTCTAAATCTCTCTCCTCTCACCTTACAAATGTGCCTCCTCGTATTGAAATCCCCAATCCCAGGGAAAAGACAACTACCAAAAACTCTATCTATGTCCTTCATTATTTTATAAATTTCCATAACATTGCATCTCAACCTCTTATGCTCTGGTGTAAAACGTCCCAACCTATACAGCCTTTCTTTATAACTCAAACCTTCCCTACCCGGCCACATCCTGGTAAACCTCTTCTGAACCTCTGCAGATTGACAATATCCTTTCTATAACTGGGTGACCCGAACTGGACACGGTATTGCAGAAGAGTCCTGTACAAACTCAACATGACTTCCCAACTCCTAGACTCAAAGGACTGAGCACTGAAGGCAAGCATGCCAAATGCCTTTATAACCAGCCTGTCTATATGTGATGCAAACTTCAAAGAATTATGCACCTGAATCCCTAGGTTCCTCTGTCCTTGAAAGCAAGAGATTGCAATCTCTGGTGGAGAGGAGAATTGTTCTGGATGAGAGGGCCCACATGGTAGGCAAATGGAGTAGACTGTGATTGGGCGAGGAATCAGGAGAACTAACAATCTTAAAATCAAGAGGTGGGGTGAGATTGGAGGCTTTGGACAGGATATCAAGTGCTTTGAGACATTCGGAGGTTGTAGAAGTGCCTATGTAAATAGAAATCCATTATTTCAGTCATACTGGGGAGTGGCATATTTACTCGATACTTTTCAATTCATTGAAATTACTTGAGCCATTGCCAATTTTGCTGGGGGGCATTTAGAAACATCTCACTGACAAAACTACCCTTGTGCCAGTTACTGTTGTAGATATTTTCTAACTGGCCTGTTCAGCAATGTCATTACTCACATCTGACATATGCTGGGCCTCCTGGCTCAAAGGTAGGAACACTTACTATTGTTTCACAACAACCCTTCCAGTTGTTTTTATACTGTGACTCATCTGAAGCAGAATCAGTCTAAGTGGTATTTCAGAATGTGCTTTCTAATTTTTTGGATATGTCAGCCAGGACCATGGTCAATATAAATAGAATATTTCTTGTAGGTTTTGTGAAATGATAGTCCTAAACATCCCTTTGTCGTACATGGCACATATTAAAAGTAGGATCTTATTAACATCGTCCATCAATCCAGCTAGGCCAGAAGCCTCAGAAGAATAAGCATTCTGCTGAAGCTTGACATTTCCATTATCTGCTTTGGCCTATTCAAACTAAATTAGGTGTCAAATTCAAGGCAATTATCTTACATGAAACTCATGTGTACTATGCAACAGACAGTGATAGACAGAACTCTGTTCAGCTTTGACCTTTAGTGATGGGAAAAAGCCTCCCTTTGCTTCTCCGGGGCCTGTTCTGAGCCCAGGGCCGTTGAGTGAGCATCTGCACCTGATGCTGGTGCATTATTCAGCTTTTGACACATGCCCTCCAGTTACATTTTAAAGATGTGATTCATGCATTTCAGTTTTAACAGAAATTCATTTTAAGGATCTTTTCATTATTCAAATGCTCACACTGTTCTCAGCAGGAAATGATAGGCGGAAAAGTGTCTGACAGCTCCAGCACTGAAGGACGGGGTCTAGTGACAAAAATCATTCACTGGTATCAAGCCGACCTGGTGATTTTTGTATCAGCGTTTCCATAGCCACTGATCTTGGCTCTGACTTGGCCAGAGAGAGGGATCTTTGATTATAAATTCTCAGCCAATAAAATAATTTCAGTTGGAAGTTACTCCGATGCAAGGGTTACAGTAAATTAAATATCTGAAAGTTCAGGAAGATAAAGAAAATTAGGTTGGAATGTTCTGGGATTGAAAAGATAAAATTAAATGTGTAATTGAAAATAGAAAAAGAGATGAAATTCCTCTTCAATAAAAAGAGAGAACTCTTTCTTTTGTCCACTTTTAATGACACATTCTTGAAGTTTGAAGAAATGAATGCTTTCAAGTAAAATTGGCAATAGACTCAATTTTATTCTTGAAAAGACGTCATTTAAACACACAATTTTTGGATATGAGCTTAACATATAAAATTATCTAAAAATGCTTTCTATTTCCTTTACAATTAATTCCTTCAAAGCAATACTTATTCATGAATTAATGTCACTACCAGTAAGATCACACAAATACAGACTTAAGAATAACTAATCATTCCATTTCAACCATATCAAGAGTGAGGAATGTTGAGGAGTCAGCTGCCAGCACTCCCTGCTGTCTCTTCAAAAACTGTAACATTAGGGTTGGAGAAGTGCTCTTTATTAATTTCATGCTCTGGCACAAAGCTTTATTTTGATGTGAGCTCAGAAGGGGAATTTGGGAAGTTGAGACCAGAAGGTGTAAATCATGGCCTGGATGTTCTTTTTACTCAGTTGAGTTAAATGGATGGAAAATTATGTGCACTTGGAATCAAACACACATGGCTTCATGCCCGAGTATCAAAACACGAGCCTCCACTCCAAAGGAAGATGCTTCAGGAATGCGAACTTGTAAAATTGGCCTCGCTGTCCAATTGCACTGAAACATTGAAAATAACAACAAAATGCAACAAATGCTATTTGTGCCAACAATATCCAAGGTGCAGTGATAAAGACCTATCAAACCAACTGTTTCCTGGGCATCTGCTTGACAATCCGCAAAATAAACTGATACTGAACATCTTATTCTCAAAAACAAAATTACCTTGGCCAAGGACTGTTGTGTCAGTATCCTCAGCTAATTGTTTGAAGGTACTGTCAATAGTTCCATTGTCTCACCAAAAATAACAGGCTTGACGTCTGGTCATAAGTATAAAATGCTTGGGCAAGAGTTAAATTTCAGATGGAGATGATTAATGCAATTTTTTTTATATATAAAGGTGTACCTGACTATGCAATCAAGTAGCATTAGAAAAATAACTGTTGTCAGTGGCATTAAAATGTGAAATTCAGTCCAGTGTGAAATTATTGTCACTGTCAGCAGCCAATGAGTGTTCCTTAGGTGGTGTTCTTAGCCCAAACATCCTCCATTTCTTCAACATGTACATTCTCAGCATTATAGATTCAGATTGGGGCTATATACTAATAATTTCACAGCATACCTTTACATTTATAAACCCTTCACATATGATGCACCTATCTTGACCTACAGATGTACATTATCAGATAACTCTTTACGTGTTTACCCGTGAAGCCCCTGGATAAAATGAAATACCGCGCAATTATTTTCAAACTTTTAAAGAAAGTGTTGATAAGCGGCAGAGAGATGTGCGAAGCAAACTATTGTGTCAATCCCTAATGATGCGTCAAGATCGAAAGCTGCTGCTGCCCTTTGCATAACAACTTGATCTTAGATAGTCTACAATTAATTTTAAATTACTGTGTTTCCTTTATAACTAAGAAACAGGTGGTTACATTTCACCCTGAGTTTAAAGTGATTAATTTCAATAATTGCTTGTGTGAATGATGTAAAAATTGCTAATTGTGTTTGGATATTTGCAGGCATGGATGAGCTGGCAGCACTGAGTCAGAAGGTTGCAAGTTCAAGTCACTCTCCAGAGATTTGAACAAAAATATCGACACTGACACTTTAGTGCAGTGCAAAGGGAATGCTGCACTGTCAAACAGGACAATAAAACAAGGTCCAATCAAGCTTCTCAAGTGCATAAAGGGTTTTGATGAAAACAATGGAATAACTCTGTGCTTTTACCAATATGTATTCTTCAATCATAATTATGACAAAAATGAATTATCTTTCCTCAAATAGCAGCTTGTGGGAGCTTGCTGTGTGATATTTGGCTGCTGTATTTCCTATATTACTGAAGTGACAATGCTTTAAATGTACAACACTTTAAATGTACTTCACTGATTCTAAAGCACTTTACATATTTTTTGCAATTTATCTTCGAAGTGATAGGGTATGTTTTGTCGATTGGCGTCTTTTATTACTGCATCTGAGATGATTTATTATATTATGGCAACACAGAAAACTTTGCAAAAAAAAATTGAACTTACTTTTCAGAGCAAAGAACTTTGATATTCAAAACAGGGAATGCAAAGAAACCTATAAACCAATGCATAGCTGAAGTTGAATTATTACATCCAATTTTGAGCATTGCACGTTACGATAAGTGACACTGTCTTGGGGAGGATGCAAATAAGATTTATCAGGAATCATATCAGTAGTAAAGTTCTATGTGGAGGGACACAATAGGTGAGAGTTGTTGTCCTGGCAGCCAGGAATTGTAAGCACAGGTTTAAAATAATAAGAATGGAGACATCCAACTTGAAGATTTTACATAATAAGTAAGAAGGAACTGTTTCCACTGGTGAGTCGCTCAGATTTAAAATATTAGTAAAGGAACCAGAGAGGAGATGAGAAGTTTTTTTTAAATCCTGTTGTTATGATCTACATACATGGGTTGGAATAATTATAGTAAAAGAAATTGAATATCGAAATGAAAGGAAAAGAATTGCAGGGTATGAGATAAGTGCAAGGAAGTTAGCTAGTTACAGTCATAGAGTCATAGAGACATAGACGACAGAAGCAGACTCTTCAGTCCCACTCATCCATGCTGACCAGATATCCTAAATAGATCTAGTCATCCTTTGAATGAAAAGATATGAAAAAAGAATAAGAAATAAGTGATGCAGTCTTTACAGCTTCTGCCATCCAATACAGTCATACCACCTGCTGTATCTCCATTTACCGGCCTGATTAACCATACCCCTTGATTTTCTGAAAAAGCAGAATTTTCTTTGCCTTGACGAGTACATTTAATAATTACTATGATCCCCACAGAGACATAGGAGCAAGAGTAGGTCCTCAACCCTGATTCACATCCAAAGAGATCATGGCTGATATGTGGCCTAACTCCATATGTCTGCTTTTGGCCACAACCGCTTAATATCTTTGCATACCAAAAATCTCTCTATCTCAGATTTAAAATGAACAACTGACTCAGCATCCACTGCTGTTTATGGAAGGAGTTCCAAACATCTACCACCCTTTGTGTGTAAAAGTGCTTCTTAACATCTCACCTGAATGGTCTGATCCTAATTCTCAGACTATTCCCTTTAGTTCTAGAATGCCCAACCAGCAGAAAGGGTTCATCTGTCCTATCTTTTCCTGTTAATATCTTGAAGATTTCAATCAGATCAATTTTTCTAAATTCTGGAGAAGACAGCCCTAATTTGTTTAATCTCCTCCTCATGACATAACCCCGGATGTCTAAGTAAAACTATGTTGAACTCTCTCCAAGGCAAATATGTTCTTTCTGAAATGTGATGCCAGATCCGCTTGCAGTACTCCAGGTGGGATCTAACTAAGGTTTTGTTTAACTGCGGCATAACTCCTGAATACTTGTACTCTAGTCGTCTAGATATAAAGGCTAACATTCTATTAGTTTTTGTGATTATCTTCTGTACTTTTAATGACATTTTAAAGATCTACACACATGAACCCCGAAGTCAGTTTGGACATTCACTGTACTGAACTTCATGCCATCTGGACAGTGTCACTGATCTATTCTTTTTAGGTCCAAAATGAATAGCCTAACATTTATTTCCATTGAACTCCATCTGCTACAGATTTGCCTAATCACCAAGTATGCCAATATTCCTTCGTAATTTTGTGCTACCATCTACACTGTGTACAATGACTTTGTGTCATCAGTAAATTTAGAAACATGACTTCCTATGCCATTATCTAAGTAATTAAAAAATGATGTGAATAATTATAAAGAATCCAGGTCCCTGTGGGACAGCATTGGTCACACCCTGCCAAATTCAGCATCTACCCATTATCCCCGCTTTCTGTCACCTGCCACTCAACTAATTTCCCAGCCATAACACTACTTTGCCCCCAATTCCATGGGCTTCTATCTTAGTTAACAGTTTCTTATGTGGGACTATACCAAATTCTTCCTGTAAGTCCAATAACAACATCTATAGACATTCCTCTGTTGACTACCTTAATCACTACATCAAAAAATTCAATGAGATTTGTCAGGCATGACCTACCTGTCATGAATCCATGTTGACCCTCCCTTGTTTGTGAAAATGTTCAAGATGTTCAGTTATCCTATCCTTGATTACAGAGTGCAACCATTTCCCCACTATAAATTTTCGGCTAGCTGGTCTGTAATTCCTTGGTTTTCCTCTCTCATCTTTAAAAAGTGGAGAGACATGTGAAATATTCCAATACAGAAGGAAGACTTCTCTCTCAAGGGAACTAGGAAAGCTTATAGCTAGGGCATCCACAATGTGCTCCCCTACTTCTTTTAACCCTCTCAGATTGAAAACATCAGGTCCTGCGGATTTGTCACCCTTTAATGCCATTAAATTCCTCAATACAGATGTTTTACTTACTTTAATTTTATTCAGTTCCTGCTCCTGATCCACTATTAATTGCCTTGGGACTTCCAGCAAACTATTCTCCCTTTCTGCAATAAATACTGGAATGAAATAATTATCTAACATTTCTGCCATTTCCCTCTAGTCCCCACTCTCAATCTTTAGTGGGCCAACCACTTTCCATAAATATAATTATAACATTTATTCTTATTGATTTTGATTTTCCTGGCAAGTTTCCTTTCATAATCCCTTTGGTAGCTCTTGCATGCTGCTTTGTCCCCTTTGCTAGTCTTTGCATCTTTCCCGTTCAGCAGGATTGGTGCTGTGTTTTTTTTAATTTTGCATTTTTGTAAGTCCTTTCTTTTAGTTTTGTGCTGGCTCTTACCTCCTTAACTGTGCATGACAGCTTTTTTTTTCCTGTGAACTGGAGCTTTTCCCTCTCAGGGGTATAAACTTTTTTTGTATTGTGTCAAATATTTCTTTATATATCCCACACTGTTCTTCATTATTTTACCCATTAACAGACTTCCATAGCTTACCATGAACAGTCTCTGTCTCTGTCTCATCTTGTTAAAGTCAGCCTTTGAAACTAAACCTCCAGTGGCTGATCCATGTTTTTCGCTTTCAAATGGTACATTGAACTTTATCATGTTAGGATCACTATTTGATAAATGATCACACACAATTAGATTATGAATTATATTTGACTCATTACTTATTGTTAAATCCACATTGCTTGTCCCTTTTTTGCTTCCAGGACATATTGCTGGAGGACACTATCCCAGACACAGGGATTAATTCATTCTGCTTGGCTGAATGGTTGGTTTGTGAAACAATGTAATACTAACAGCGTGAGTTCAATTCCCATTAACTGAGGTAACCATGAAGGGCTCTTCTTCTCAACATCTTCTCTTGCCTGAGTTATGGTGGCCCTCAGGTTAAATGGTATGGTTAACAAGTTAATTGCCCTCTAATGAAAGAGCAGCCCTATGGTCCGGTAAGACAATGGCTACACAAACAAACTCCCACTCTCATGTTCTATTTTGGACATACTCCAGAAATTCACTACTTTTCTGAAAGGTGTCTGGTTAAAGTTAAAATCCCCTTTTAATACTAAGCTGGCTTTGCTATACACCAGCCCAATTTCTGACTTCAAAGTTGTTTCCGGGGTCTATACGGTTTTAGATTCTTTACTTTTGCTCAGTTCCACTCATACAGTCTCCACTGAATACTTTGTCCTCATTATATCCTCCCTCACCATTGAAGTAATTTTGCTTTTAATCAGTAAAGCTACCATGTTCTCTGCTATTTCCTCTGTCTGTCCTGTAAATGTATAATCTGGTACATTTAGTTTTTAATAGCCAGACCATCTTGCAGCCATGCCTCAGTAATGGCTACTATATCATAATATCCAATTTAAATTTCTGCCTGCAGCTCATTTAATTTATTGCTAACACTTCATGCATTTGTATATAGCACTCTTATTTGGGCCATACACTGTAAACTGCTCCTCACCAATTTGCATGTGGCTGATATTTTAATTTGAAGTCCCAGTGATGAATTTAAAAGAATTGTACAATAAGATTTTGCATTTTAAGACTTGCTATAACAAACTAAAATCAACATTAATTAAGCATTATTTAGTACACAATTAAACTTAAAATGATAGAACTCATAATCCTTAATGTCTTAAAATGACCTATAACCCTACAATACATATTTAGATCACACTCTCTGCAGAATTGTAATCTTTTCAAAAACAGTCCAAGTTATTCACAGCCTGTGTGCCCAATTTTGCAAATGCTTGCTGTGACTTCAAGGTCCTGTTCCTCATTCTTCAGAGAAATTCAGAATCATTTTCCAGCAGCAAAGCTCATTTGTGTGACTCCTCGTCACAGCCTTAAATCTGAAATCACAGTGACCTCAAATCTTTGTTGGGTCTTGCTCCTAACAGAAGTCAACTTTTCACTATCCTCTGCCTTGTAGCTGGTAGAAAACAGCTATTCCCTGCTGCTTGTAATGGCTGCTCCTTCCTTGTTTCCCTTTCTCTCTGTTCAAAGTCTCTGACTCAGTAAGTTTGCAATAACAAAATTATTTGCCTCTGCAATCAGATATTACAGCTCGCAGATGCATTCAGATAGCAGTTGGCCTGGGACTCCACTTCACATGGTAAACCAATCAGTCATCAGACTGAACTCCTAATAGATTTCATGCCCTTCTTCATTTCTCCATTTTATCTTAGATTAATAGAGACTGTTACAAACATAGCCATCTTATAAAAGTTGACATTCGAAACACATTTTTCAAACCCTTTCAAGGCCAGTGAGGCTATTTAGCAGTAATCATGAACTTAATACACTTTAAAAACCCAGTTACACTTGCATCAATAAGCGATTTTAGAACAAGTCTAAAGGAATAAAAATGGAAAAAAAAATTAAAAATTCAATAATTTGTGATTAATTCCATTCCTGATAGATCTTAACTGCCCCCTCTGGAGAACAATTATAATCAGCAAGAGAAATGTCTGAATTAATTGTTTAAATGTGTATGTGTAGATGCAGAAATATGCTGTCCAGTTTAGAAAAACCATGATGGTGATTGCTAATAATCAGTACATAATAATCCAGCCCTTTCGCCCTTTGGAATGTGTGAACTTTACTTTTCTCTATCAGAATAGCAGAGATGAATTCTTCCAGTTTATGCCAGGACAGCAAACACGACCAACCTCCAAATGCAACTCTGTCTTGAAGGTCACATTTGCATAATACTTACTGTTGAGGATTTAACTGATAGGGAATGACTACAATTCAGATAGATATAAATGTACCAACGCCATCAGTGCTGGGAGAAGACTTATGAATAAAGTGTATTGCACAGCTTGACAGATTTATGCATTTGGTTTTAAATTTCTTGGTTATTTATTGTGCACCTCGTAATTCATCAGATTTTACAGTAGATTATAGGCTAGGGTATAATGTAATGGCAGGTATTAAGGGCACATTTACTGCAGGTTGTAAAATATCAAAGCAAATGATCTAAATCTGATTTCAAATTGTAAATGTTATTTGTACTAGAGTGTGATTCTAAAGCAGTAAAAGATTATCTTTAAAACTATGCAGAGAAAAGAAGATGTTGAAAATATACCCTAATTGAAGCAATATATGAAAGACAAAAAACATGTATTTTACCATATGTTTTCTTTTTTCTGAAATTGGAACTGATTCATCTTTTGCAGAGACTGTCTGACTATGTATTGCACTATTCTCAGTTCTTATTTCACATTAGCTCACCTGCCATGTTATTGGTCATAATTTAGGATCTGGAACATGGACACAAAATGTTTGAGAGGGGCAGGGAATACTGTATACTTAACCAAGATTCTTCGTAAATTTCAAATTCTTCAGTTAAGGAAATAGGCCCAAGTAGATCTAAGCACAGGGAAATTAGACATTAATCTCTGATTGCAAACAATTGTTTTCTTACACATCGATTTCATTCAGATCAGGAAAATCACAGAATCCCTACAGTATGGAAGCAGGTCTTTTGGCCCATTGAGTCCACACCAACCCTCTGAAAAACACTCCACACGGATCTACCCCATTCCTGAAATTCCTACGGTTAATCCACCTAGCCTTCACATCCTGGACACCATGGACAATTTAGCTTGGCCAATCCACCATAACCTGCACATCTTTAGACTATTGGAGGAAACTGGAACATTCGGCAAAAACCCACACAGTCACCTGAAGCTGGAATCAAACCCAGCTGTCTGCAGTGCTGTTCGGCAGCAGTGCTAACCACTGACCCACTGTGCTGCCAAAAAATCTCCATATAATTGAGAAGGAACAGATTTTCCACTCCCCCAACCAAATTGCTTTTTAATTCTCTCTGAATTCTCTTCCAGGTTTTCATTCCCCTGACAACCTAATCTGAGCCTTCCCCACAACACGAGCCTCTCTCTGTCTTTCCCTGCCTCAGACAGATGTCTCCCAAAGCCTTTTGAACTACCGTCTCATAATCTCAATCGTTGCCTTTTGGGGATCAACTCGCACCAAAAGAGGAAAAAAATGCAGTTGTTACTCACTCTCACTTCAGCAAGTTATTGATCTCCCATGCTGCACATCACTGAAACAATTGTGAACCCGAAGGAATAATGTGTCACTTGCAGATAAATTAATTGGCAAGGTGAACTTCATTCTGGTGATAGTACCTTCTAATGAGCAGAAATAACATGAAAAAGCATGGCAACTAAGCTTCCCAACACTCGAGCACTTCCACAAAGTTTCAACTTTCCAAGTACTTAGTACCGTTGTTTCATTCCCTAGTTGACAGCTGACCTCTAGCCTCCTATTTCAAGCTCCTGAGAGGATCACCTGATTCTCACCGAGATACAGAGAGAAAGAGATAGTGAGAGGCAGGCAGACCAAGGAATTACTACTGTTAACAGGATGTGTTAAACATTAAACAGAATGCTTGTGAAAATTGCATTAAAAGGCAAGGAACAGGACTGATGGAATCGTTCAAGGTTTAAGGAACAGGAAGTTGTAAAGGTGAGCCTCACAGGTCCAAATCAGTGCTGGAATACTCACACAGAGGTTGATTCAAAGAATGATTTTTACACTCTGCATTCGCACATGGATAAGCAAAACTGCACACAGCACTCAAAGTATGCAGCTTAGTGGAGACAAAGCAAGAGAAAGGAAACCCTTCGCTTCTTTAAGTCCCATTTCCTCATCCCTAATTTTCAGAGAAAAAAACATGCACAAAAAAATCTTAGCCAGATTATAACGTGGGTCTCTGTATTTCTAACTGCCCAATATCCTACATGTTAAGGTGGGTCTGGGGGGAGTGGGTCATGGCTAGTGAGGTCCAGTTGGCCAGCCACAATCCATGATTGAGTATGTCAGGACACATGCCTTTCACATGGCCAAAGTGAGTATTACAAACAAGGACAGGACTTATACAAGTAATGATAGGGCCCTGAGTGGTGTTGTAGAACAAACAGACTTCGGGGTTCAGGTACATAATTTGAGCCACAGGTTGACATGGTGGTTAAGAAGGTGTTTAACATGCTTGCTTTCATTGTTCAGACCTTTGAGTACATGTTGGAGTTGTACAGGACATCGTGAGGTCTCTTCTGGAACACTCTGTGCAGTTCTGGTCATCATGTTATGGGAAGCATATTACTAAGCTGAAGATGCATCAGAAAAGATTTACCAGGATGTTGCCAGAAATGGAAGGTTTGAGATATAAAAATAGACTGGTAAGACTGGGACATTTTTGTGCTGGAGCATAGGAGGTTGAGAGGTGACTGTATTGAGATTTATAAAATTATGAGGAGCATAGATAAGGTAAATGACAAGAGGTCTTATCCCCAGGTTATCCCTAGGGGGTATCTTTTTAAGGTGAGAGAAGAAAGATATAAAGAGAACATGAGAGCAATATTTTATACAGAGAGTGGCTCATGGGTGGAATGCACTGCCAGAGAAAGTGATGAATGTAGGTACTATTACAATGTTTAAAAGACATTTGGATAAGTTAACGAATAGGAATAGTTTAGAGGGATATGGGCCAAGCGCAGGTAGGTGGGACCAGTTTAGTTTTGGAACACTATCGGCACTGTCCCTTCTTGTTGTCTAGAGGAATTAAGGGCTACGGGGAGAACGCTGGTAAGTGGAGATGAAATGCGCATCAGCCATGATTGAATGGCGGAGTGGACTCGATGGGCCGAATGGCCTTACTTCCACTCCTATGTCTTATGGTCTTATGGTCTTATGGACTAGTTGGACCGAAGGGTCTGTTTCCATGCTGTTTGACTTTATGACTCTATTACTCTAAGTCTAATGGCTTGTGCCTACCTGATTGACTATCCAAGTGATTGTCAAGAAGCTTTACTGGTGTGTTAGAACACATGAACATTTGCATTACGAGCAGGGAAAGGCCATATATTGCTTCAACATTCTGTAAAATCATGATTGATCTGTTTGTGTTTTAATTTCCAACTTCCCATCTTTACCTGATAATCCTTGAATTCCTTGCCTAGCAATAATTTATCTACCTCCACTTTAAAAATATTCAATGACCTGCCTCCATCATCTTTTAATGTAGGTGTTCCAAAGTTGCACAACTCTCATCAAGCTAACAGGCGTACAGTTTCTCAGTTCCCATCTCTGTCCCTTCTTGATTAATGGTTCAGACTAAGAGTCTAGTGAAGTATGAAAAATTACTGCCAATGTATCTATTGGTTTCTTTACTGTTATTTCTAGAAATTAGAAGGTTAAGGGATGATATAATTGAAGTTTTTGAGATATTAGTAGAAAAGGACAGGCTGGATAAAAATATAACAGTTCAATGATTGGAAAATTGTAGAACTAGAGGGCATAGTCCGAGAATTAGAGCCAGACCATTTCAGGAGAGATGTTAGGCAGCATTTCTACACACAAAGGGGGAATAGATGTTTGAAACTCTCTTCCACAAATGGCAAGTTAAATCAGTCATTATTTTTAAACCTGAGACAGATTTATTTTGTTAATGAAAGATGTTAAGGGATATGAGCCAAAGGAATGTATATGGATTTACGTGCCAGATCAGCAATGATCTCAATGAATGGTGGAACTGGCTAGAGTAGCTGAATAGCTGTTCCTATAATACCTTGAAGTCCCGAGGATAAAATCCATCTGGATCCAGATATATGTCAGGTCACAACTCCATCAGTTTGCTCAGGTCCTCTTCTCTAATTATAGAGTCATAGAGATGTACAGCACAGAAACACACCCTTCGGTCCAAATCATCCATGCTGACCAGATATCCTAAACAGATATAGTCCTCCTTGCCATCATTTAGTCCATATCCCTCTAAACCTTTCCTATTCATGTACCCATCTTGATGCCTTTTAAATATTGTAATTGTCCCATCTGCTTCTTCTGATATTCCATACACATGCCATCTTCTGTATGAACACGTTGCCCTTCAATTCCCTTTTAAATCATTCCCCTCTCACCTTAAACCTATACCCTCTACTTCTGGACTCCCCTACCATGCAAAAAAAAACCTTGCTTATCCCTGCCCCTGTTGGTGTTATAAACTTCTATAAAGTCATCCAGGAAATAAAAGCCCCAGCCTATCCAGCCTCTCCCTATAGCTCAAATCCTTCAATCTCGGCAACATCCTTGTAAATCTTTTCTGAGCCCTTTCAAGTTTAACAACATCTTTTCTTTAAAATTGAATGCAGTATTCTCAAAGTGGCCTAACCAATGGCCTGTGTAGGTGCAACATGCCATTCCAACTCCTATACTCAATGCACTGCCCAATAAAGGCAAGCATACCAAATGTCTTCTTCACTATTCTGTCTACCCGTGACTCTACTTTCAAGCAACTATGAGCCTGCACCCAAGGACCTTACCATTAACTGTATAAATAATGCCCTGATTTGCTCTACCAAAAGGCAGCACCTCACATTTATCTAAATTAAATTCTATCTGCTACTCCTCGGTCCATTGGTGCATCTGATAAGATCTCATTGTTCTCTGAGGTAGCCTTCTTCATGTCAAATACAGCACTAATTTTGGTGTCATCTGCAAACTTATTAACCATACCTCTTATGTTCACATGCAATTTATTTATAGAATGACAGAAAGCAGTGGACCCAGCACTGAGCCTTGTGGCATACTGCCGGTCACAGGCCTCCAGTCTGCGTGCAAGCCTCCTAGTCCCATTAATCTAGTCCCATTTACCAGCATTTGGCCCATAGCCCTATGAACACTTCCTTTCATGTACCCATCCAGATGCCTTTTAAATGTTATAATTGTATCTGCCTCCACTACTTCTTCTGACAGCTTGTTCCATACACGCATCACACTGTGTAAACAGATTATCCCTCAGGTCCCTTTTAAATTTTTCCCCTCTCACCTTAAACCTATGCCCTCTAGTTTTGGTCACCCCTACACTGCGACTGGCAGGTTTGAGCTATAGGAAGAGACCGAAGGGGCTGGGGACTTTTTATGTGCAACATTATTGAGGTTAGTAAAACCTTCCACCACCATCATCTGTCCCCTACCTTGAGCCAATTGTGTACCCAAGTGGCCAGTTCTTTCTGTATTCCATGTGATCTCACATTGCTAAGCGTAAACCTCTTTGAATGCCTCGCTGACGTCATTACTCTGTCTTCATCAATCTTCTTCATCACTTCTTCTTCAAAAAACTCAATCAAGTTCATGAGACATTATTTCCCATGCACAAAGCCATTCTAACTCTCCCTAATCAGTCCTTGCCTTTCCAAATACATGTAAATTCTGTCCCTCAGAATCTCCTGCAACAACTTACCCACCACTGAATTCAGGTTCAGTGATCGATAGTTCCTTGGCTTTTTCTTAATGGAACCTCACTTGTGGCTATCGATGATACAGATATCTCTACAGGGGGCCCAGTAATCACTTCCCTAGTTTCCCACAAAGTTCTGCATTGCACCTGACCAGGTCCCAGGTATTTAACTAACTTTATGCAAATGTACAGCACCTCCTCTTCTATACTATGGATACTTTTCAAGATATCACTATTTGTTTCCACAAGTTCTTTAGCTTTTACATCTTTCTCCACAGTAAATGATGACATGAAATACTCTTTTAGTATCTCACTAATCTCTTGTAGTTCCATACATTGATGGCCTTGCTGATTATCTCCCTAGCTACTGTTTTTCCCTTAATGTATTTGTATAATATCTTTGGAATCTCCTTAATCCTATTTGCTGATGTTGTCTTATTCCGTCTGGATTTCCCTTATAATTATATTCCTGCTGCTGTTATATTCTTCTGGGGATTCCAGCTGTCTATACCTGACATATGCCTCCTTCTTTTTCTTGACCAGAGTCTCAATTTGTCACATCATCCAGTATTCCCTAAACCTATCGTAATTTCACCAAATTATTCTTCATCTTCCACCTCCTAATACACAGGTATTACAGAAATGTTGTTTTGCATCCTCCACAGTGCAAACAGAAGCAAAATATTTGTTCATTTCACCCACCATTTCGTTATTATCTGTCATTAACTCCACGGGAGATGACAGTCACTCTCCTTCAAGACATTTTTATCTTGTGAGGTTTTACAAATGGGTTATTTTTATTTCAATGATCTTGAGGTGTAAAGAAAATACAATGATGAAAATGTTCAACCTTTGACTGTGATTTCAAGTCCATTAAATGTGGCTTCAGTCTTTTAGTCAAAAAATTCATAGAATAAATTTTACAAAGGATAGTTTCACAACAATGACATCTCAACTTAACATACCTTTTACCTATTTATTTTGACACCTTGCTAAATAGAATCCACAAATTGCAGAGTGTCAGTTAACAAAGCCACTTTAATATTAAATTGGTTCACTAGCGTAGTTGAACATAGGATGCAGTAATCCAATGTTACTAGTATGGATTATTTTCACCTTCAAAGCAAAGTAATATGAAGTTAAATAATATTTAATATATTAGTTGCAAATCACAAGACACTACGAAAAAAATCTATGCGACCTAACCCTGTGTCAAATTTCAAATATGGAAAGCCTGGAGGGGAATGAACATTTTAGACTGGGGAGACGTACCTGAGGTGCCATATTATAGAGACATAAGATAGACAAAGGGAATGAAAAACATAAATCTCAAACATTATTTTATCTGAAAACACAAAGAAGTTGTGGAAGCACAACTTCAAACGAGTAACCTATTATTTCAGAACAGCTATAGGAAATTTTTCTTTAAACAGAGTGATCAACATTGAATTGAGTTGTGGAGGCAATAAACCTTGCATTATTTAAGCAGCAAGCACACGCACAAATGCGAATTAAAGATTTTTTTTTACATGACTGGATGAAGTTGGCTGAATTGCCTTTCTCATCAATTATGATTAGATAATCTTATGAATATTTCCTGTTCTACAAACATAGCTATAGTTGTGAAATGAGAATGCCAAGAATATACGGCATGGAGAGGAGCATGGGGCTGGTGGAGCATTAGGATGTGGAGGAGAATTCACAAATGACATGGATTTCAATAAACAACAAGATAATGAATTACCAGATTACAATTATTGCCATTGTTTTTCTTTCTGTTCTATTTTTCTGACATTATATTAATTGTGGCAAAACCAGAAGATGTGGCCAGAAATTGGAGAACTCACCTTTGAACTTGCTAGACACCATTTTGTGGGAGTTCCTCTGGAAGCAAGCCACAATCAATGTATTCACATTTCACAGAGGTATCAGCCCATTTAATCCAATAGCTTCCTCCCCACCTTTGTGTACTTCTGCTGACCTATTTTTATTTGAAATATGAACCGTGCAAGTTAGATCTTGTAGGAGCAGATCTGAACCTGAGTTTTGTCATTGTATGGTGCTGCCATTTCCTAGTTTGATTGACAGCTACAAGTGGTTATAGACAATTTGAAGTGGAACTATGAACTGCAATGGTTGTTGTTACTAGGGATTATGCACTTACTTGAAATGCTCATTGATATAAGACATTTAAAAGTCCTGTATTTAGAGCGTTTTAAAAAATGTTCACTACTTCACTCAGTCTGTTGGTGTAAGCCAGTTGCACTCCATTACTTTTTTACTGTTATATATCTGACTTCATAACTATCAACTGTTACAATACCACGCGTGCCATTTTACAGTTTGATTGACAGTTACATGTGGCTAGAGAAGGTTTAAACTAGCTCAATGAATTTCAATGCTTATTGTCATAAGGGATTATGCACTTGAATGAAATATTTGTTATTATGAAACATTATGTAGTTGAAAGAATGTAAATGTAGTAAATGGATTATTAAGAGGTTTTTTTTTCAAAACATAAACGCTTATAATACTACAGAGGACTTCATTTGATCTCTGCACTGATGCTGAAATCTACTCATCGTGGACACTGAGTTGACATGAGATATGCAAGGGAAAGGGTTCTCATGAGTTGGTACTAAGTTGACATATTGACTATAAAGGGTCTTAAGGGGACAGCAGAAATGTAGAAGTTAGCATCGGAGATATAAAAAAGTTACAGAGATTGGGCAGTGGGGTTTAAGGTGGCATGGGAATATATAAGTGGCAGGTGTGTTCAAGCAGAGGGTAATAGGTTGCCATAGGAACAATGACAAGCCTTGGGAATAGGGCAGATAGATGTAAACTGGCATAAAGACTACATAGGGTGGCACATTGACTCAGTGGTTAGCACTGCTGTCTCACTGCGTCAGGGACCCGGGTTTGATTCCAGCCTCGGGCCACTGTCTGTGTGGAGTTTGCACATTCTCCCTGTGTCTGTGTGGGTTCCCTCCCACAGTCCAAAGATGTGCAGGTTAGGTGAATTGCTTAAAAATGTGTTGCTGGAAAAGCGCAGCAGGTCAGGCAGCATCAAAGGAGAAAGAGAATCGACGTTTCAGGTGCCCGAAATGTCAATTCTCCTTCTCCTTTGATGCTGCCTGACCTGCTGCGCTTTTCCAGCAACACATTTTTAAGCTCTGATCCCCAGCATCTGCAGTCCTCACTTTCTCCAGGTTAGGTGAATTGGCCAAGCTAAATTGCCCATACTGTTCAGGGATCTGTATGTTAGGTGTGATTCGGAGATGCTGGTGTTAGACTGGGGTGTACAAAGTTAAAAATCACACAACACCAGGTGTATTAGTGTTAGGTGTATTAGTCAAGGGTAAATGTAGAGTAATAGAGTAGGAGAATGGGTCAGTGGGTTACTCTTCGGAGGGTCGATGTGGACTTGTTGGGCCGAAGGGCCTGTTTCTACACTGTAGGGATTCTAAGGGCCATAGTGACTGTATGCAAGAGCTTGGAGACATATGAACATATAAATTAGGAGCAAAAGTAGACCACTAGCTTGCTGTACCATTGGCTGGTCGTGCTGATCTGATTCCTCCATATTCCTGCTTCCCCAATTACCTTTCAGCCTCTTACTTAGCAAGAATCCATCTACTTCCATCTTAAAAGTAAACAAAAACTCTGCTTTCACTTGGTTTTGTGGAAGGGAGTATCAAAGACTCACGACCCTTTATAAGAAAATAATTTCTCTTCATTGCTGTCCTAAATGGATAACTGTTTTGAAACAGTGACCACTAGTTCTCGATTTTCTCACAAAAAGAGATATCTTTTCCATGTGTACCCTATCAAGACCCTTTAGGATTTTATATGTTTCAATCATGTCATGACTTGCTCTTCAAAACCCCAGTGAATACAAGCTTAGTTGTCTAGCCTTTCCTCAAAAGAAGTTGATCCATGCCAGGAATTAGTCTAGTAAACTTTTCCTGAACTGCTTCTAATGTATTTACGTATTTCCATAAATAAGGTGACCAATACTATAGACAATATTCCAGATATGGTGTCAATAATGTCTAACTGAGGCCGAACATCCTTATTTTTGTTTTGAATACCCTTCACATTAACCATAACAAACTATTGGCTTTCCTATTTACTTGCTGAGCATGCATGCTAATATTTTGTTACTCATGCACTGAAACATCCAGATCCACCTGCATCTCAGATGTTCTGCAACTTTCATCATTTAGATTGCATGCTTCCTTACTATTCTTCCTGTCAAACTGGCAATTTCACATTTCATAACTTTATTCTCCATTTTCTAAATGTTCATTGACTACTCAAACTATCAATATTCCTTTGACGATTCCTGATCTCCTCTTCACAACTCCATTTTCAGTCAACTTAGACTTAAATTGATGTTGAAGGTATATAGTGTTGTGGTATTGGGGATAAGTTGGCACGGAAAGTGTAAGGGGCCATTTTTGTGTGGATGGGGTACATGGAATTGGCATGCAATATATGTGAAGAATGATGACTAGAGTTAAAAATCACACAACACCAGGTTATAAGCCACCAGGTTTATTTTGAAGCACTAGCTTTCAGAGCACTACTACAACCACCTTATGAAGAAACAGGGCTCCGAAAGCTAATGCTTCCAAATAAACCTGTTGGACTGTAACTTGATGTTGTGAGATTTGTTGTGGTCCAACACCAGCACCTCCAAATCATGATGACTAGAGTGGCTGCCTGATGACATCAGTACAATTCAGGTTTACCAAGACACACCTTTAACCCAGCATCCTCCTCACTCACCCTGCAGTTATTTGGCCCAATTCCAGTACGCCTCCACGGCAGAGTGTAAATGTTGACTTTTACTCCTCATTTTCCTGGTTGCATTTGTGGAGCCAAGAAATGTACCAACTCTGCACTTTTGACTTTGCAGTGAAATCCAGGCCTATGCTTCACCAGAATATACAGAAGAATAAAATTTAGCAATCAATGGTCTACAAATGATGGGGAGAGGAACTCCTCACCCTCTCCTGACCAAAAAGTCCATTGATAACTGACCAAAGAGAAAAATGCAGCAACAAGCTGCAGGCAATCTTAACACGGGAAGAGTGGGACTTGTGCCTGTCATTGTGGAGGAAGTCCTGCCCTCTGGAGCTGCCAGCCAATCTGATAGGCAGGCAGTACCAGCAGTCCTGCTAGCACCAAGAGCTCAGTAGTGAGCACTATTGAGTTCTGCAGACAGGACTGCGAGCATGGTAAGACATATACATTTGACTTGGCGAGTAGGGGGCGTGTTGGAAAGTGGATTTTGGAGAACATGCAGGTGGGAAGAAGGGGTGCCTTCAGTGGGAGTGGAGGTTCCCTGGATATGTGAAAGTTTCTTGAAGATAGCAACCGTAACTCTTCCCCATCCTTCTAAATCATAGAATCATAGGAGCCTACAGTGTAGAAACAGGCCTTTCAGCCCAACAAGTCCACACCAACCTTCCAAAGAGCAACACACCCAGACCCATCCCCCCTAACCTATATTTACCCCTGACTAACACACCTAACCTACACATCCCTGAACACTACTGGCAAGTTAACATGGCCAATCCACCTAACTTGCACATCCTTCTACTCTGGGAGGAATCCAGAGCACCTGGCGGAATCCACACAGACACAGGGAGAATGTGCAAACTCCACACAGACAGTTGCCAGAGGCTGGAATCAAATCCGGGTTCCTGATGCTGTGAGGCAGCAATGCTAACCACTGAGTTACCGTGCCACGATCAGGTTCCTACCTGGTGGCACACAACAACTGTGTATTGCCATGGGTTGTACATTATCAGTGTCAACTGAGTATTGACAAGCTCAACTAACTCTTCATTGTTAATTTACAGATAGTACATTTGTCAATTTTGGCACTAATTTACTTTCCAAACAATAGTGGGGGGGTGGAATGTGATGTACTGGGTACCTGCCCCTTCAAAAACACACCAAATACGGCCTCTAAAATCCAGTCCAATATGTTTGGGGTTAAATGTGAACACAAAAGATCAACTAAATTATCTTTTATATTGAAAATGATACATACTGCTTGAAAATATCCAAAAATAAATGCTTGTAAACAAGATAGCTTGGCAATTACCCTTATTTCTCCACGAACTCTGAATGTCCTCTTTGTGTTTTCAAACTAATGATGAAAAAAGAAAAGGAAATTCTCTAGACTTTACCTTCCTACAACATCTTGCTGTTCTATGCCTGAGATAAGAGCAATATTTTTCCTGTCTGTGAACAACATTTTAAAAATCTTGATCACGTGATGAGTAAGCAGGTGGTAAGTAGGAATGTATTTCAAGGCAAAACTACATTGCAGTGACTGAGATATGATGGAAGTGATCAAACCTTAAAAAAAAACATAATTTTTAATTGGGATGTGGGCATTGCCAGCTGTGGCAGCATTTATTGTCCATCCCTAATTGCTTAGAGGCCAGTTAAGAGTCAATCATTTTGCTATTGGTGTAAAGTATCATGGAAGCTAGACCAGGTAAGGATGGCGGATTTCTCTTCCCTAGGAGGGATTGGTGAATCAGATGGGATTTTACAACAATCATCAGTGATTATCCAATCACCATTAGGCATGCTTTTAATTCCAGATTTGTTTTCATTGAATTCAAATTTCACTATTTTCCATGGTGACATTTAAACTCTCCCAGAACATTAGCCTGGATTACTAGGTCAAGTGATAGTACTATTACATCACAATCTCAGCTAACTATGATATTCAAGTATAATTTAGTTTCCTCCTTTTCTGTAGACACACTCTAAATTATTGCTTATGCTGCATGCATTTCCATATATCTTCTCATTTATATTTAATGTGTTCCTGTTTGCCTTTCATCCACTCTATAAAACACTGCTATCAATCTACTATCTTGCATACAATACATCACTGATTGTCTATTATCTAGTAACACACTTCCATTAATCCACTATTTTGCATGCAAAATACCCCTTACACTGTGCACATTGTAGTCCTAGATATCTGTTGTTCTTTCAGTAACACATTTCTAGCTTTCTGCTGTTCATGTGTAATATACTCTTGTCAATCCAATTTGTTGTACATTCTCCCAACAATCCTTTTGATATCAGACTCCAGTCTGACTGTTATTCTGCATGTAAAACATCCCCATCTATCATTTACATCATGTGTAACACACTCCTAGCTATCTATAATCCTGTGTGTAACAGGCACAAGTCTATCTGTTATTCTATATTAACACATCCTCTAGCTATCAGTTACTGTGGATATAACACATTCCCTAGCTATCTATTATTGTGTATGTAATCCATTCCTTTGACAGTACTTACTCGTGGAATTATGTTATCCTTTAGCTTGTTCTTTAAACACCATTCAGCGGTGAACCCAGGAAAGAAATACATTGTAAGGAACAATTTATGAGATTTTCAAAAGCCTGAGGCTGAGTGAAGTAAATGGAAAATGTCACATGATGTGGGTTGAAATCTTGTGTGTAACAGATGGAGGCCACGGAAAAGATTCAACATATATATTCTGTGTGCAGCTTTAGAACTAAACTCACTTCTTCCTTATTACTGGAATGTAAGGGATTTATAGCTGCATTTTGAGAATGGCTGAACTTGGGTTAGGTGGGATGGTAAATTTTTTAAAATTTCTAACACAAACTCAACCTGCTGATTTTCAGGTTTATGACAGGCGGAAGAGTGGGAAAGCAAGCAGCTCAGTCTCTGGAGGGGTGTTGCTTGCTTAAATACTTTAACAAGATTGCCTGCATCACGTTTTATCTTTTTTTCTTACTTTTAACCGTGTTTGGACTATTTCAGAAACCCAGCAACTAATGGAAGGTAAGGAGCACTGTGACAAGTGCTTAAATATTAGTTAATCTCATCAGATAAGCTCAGACTAGACCTCAAGATGCTCCTTCAAAAGGGAGTTTATTAACATTATATACATGATCATCCAGCAGCAGGCATCTTTGCTTTAAGCCACTTTGACTTCCACCTTCTCACAGAGTCACTCTCGTGTAATATTGAGATCACAGTCACCTCAAAGGCTAATCTGTATATTCATTAAAACCTCTCTGTACATGAAGGTGCTGAATGTTTCTCTGCATTGTTTTTCAGACAGGAAGAGCAGCAATATTTCTCTACTTATGATCAGATATTTTGCCTCAATGATTACTGACACGACCTTCTCAAAGATTAGACTCTCCGCCTATGATTACTGACGTATCGTCCCTCAACTCTGTGATTTCCCGAATCCCTCATGATCAGACACTTTACCATCGCCTGCAATTTTATTTTAAATGATCTTATTTTCTCCAGAAAGCTGCCATTTATGGTTCAGAATAATCTCTCACAGATTTGACAACAGGTACAGTTTCAGTGAGATATTAAAACTGGATGGACCTATCATTGTATTTTCATAGGGAAGTGTCTGAAAATTGAAAATTTTCAATCACTCATTAAATATGCATTAAAACATAGGAAAGTTACACACAAATAAAAAGTAATTTATTTTATTTTTGAACTTTCTCCACTTGTCTTTGAAAACACTGACTTGTGATGGAATTTAGTTTCACAGGAGCACATTAAATTTTGGTATCTCATCTCAATAGTTTTTGGAACTATTCACTCTCACCCTGAAAGGGAAGACAAAGTCAAAAACTTTAATGCTTGGAAATGAATACATTGCTTGTACTGGTCCTCCATTTTGAAGCATGCAAAGTCAGATAACCAGCATGTCTCATTTGCCAGTTATACTGGTTTTTATTCTGTACTGGACAAGTTTCTAGGCTCCAGTCAGAACTGAAAGGACTAAAGACCATGTAAACTTGGTGTTTGTTTCAATTGAACATGAATGTTTTATTCGGAAGCTGTCCTCTTTTTAAAAGCTCAAAACAAGCCTGAGCAAGCCCATGAAGCAAGCCCACTGGCTGAAGACTCATCAGTGTCACATGACTTGCCTCTTAAAGCAACACTGTCCCAACATAACATGCACACCTTATAACAGGTAACACCCCTCCCTTTTGCTAGGTAACAACATCAGTAAGTCTCTGGTGAAGCACTGGTATTAGTGGCCCGCTTTCTATTTATGTGTTTAGGATTCCTTTGTTCAGTGACATCATTTCCTGTGGTGATGTTATTTCCTGTTCTTTTTCTCAGAGGGTGGTAAATGGTGCCCAAGTCAATGTGTATCAACCTTCCCCTGAAATGAACAACATCAGTATTCACATAGTTCCAAGCACACCGTATATAGACAAGCAGCCAAACTATTTATAAGGACATGATACATAGCTCCATTAGATACAGCACACAAAAGACACCATTTAACAAGTGAATCCATTTGGCAGGCAAAAGACTAACCATTGTCACACCTCTTGAAAGAACACTGTCTCTATATAACATACACGAACTATGCTATGTAAATCTTTCTTTCTGTGATGCAAAGACAGGTATAGCAGGGCAACAGATACACAGCTGTGCAAAGGATGAGAACATCATGACCTGACCTTATCCTCTCTTGACAGGAAGATTTTCTCTGTGTTCTATATATAGCTGTAACTGTGTTCTTGACCTTGGATATCAAAATTGGGTTAATAATAAGGGCATGAATCACGAGATACAGAATTGATGCCATACAAAAACAAAACCCATCTCCTCTAGACAAATATTTTGTTCAATCACCTCTCTTTTTGGCTTTGAACCATGAAACCTTTTGTCATTTAATCTCCTTGGTCTTCCATCCATATTGCAGGCTTCCATTTTGATTATTTTCCTCACCTATTCACTTGCTGAAATCTATCTTATATCTTACTTTTCATAGTTCTGGTGAAAGGTCACAGACCTGAAATATTAACTTTGATTCTCTCACCACAGACACTCTTTGACCTGCTGAGGGCTCCCAGAAATCTCTGTTCTTACTGTAGATTTCCAACAAATGCAGTATCTTGCTTTTGTGTTACTGCCAAAATAGCTTGTCTGAATTTTATTTATACATCCCTGTTACACACATTTGACTTTCATGTTTCCCAATGTTACAACAGTAACAAAAACACATTGACAGTACATAGACAGTATGTAATTGGATGTAAAAGTGTTCTGGGACATTCTGAGATCTGAAAAACACTATGTTGTCATAATCTTGGTTGAGACCAAGTAATAAATTTATTTTTAATCTTGTGACCTATTTACTAAAACTATGAAACCACAATGTTCATGGTTTGATATTAAAATAAATTATCACACCAGTTTCAAAGAGAGTGAACCCAAGCAACTACACTATTTTAAATATGCAATTCAATCTGTCCTTTCTCCCATCTTCACTTTTGAGAGCTGGACCATGAATTTCTATTGGATTGGTCCATCTAGTGTAATAATTTGTCATTATTTCTGCAGGGTGGCTGACTGACTCTTACCATCTGCCTTTCGTCACATTGGGAGGATTTACAGGCTGTCAATCAACTTATTTGAACAAGTTACAAAAGCCAACAAATCCTGTTGTGGGACACAAACCAGGAGCATTCTAGCTAAGAGTTGAGGAAGCTACCATAATGCCAGAAGATCTCATAGATGAACAGTTATATTAAAGGCATTAAAATCACAAAAGAGAACACTCTGTCATCTCAAGCAACCACTTTAAATTGCACTTCCCTCAACATCCATTGGATGTACAAGCCAATGACTTTAGGAACCTTTCAGTTTACTCCATTTTTAAAATGTGTTCAACACACAAAATTGTTTAAGGGACATATTTTGTCTTCTGCAACCCACTTGTTCTAAAACGTAAAATCGCACTGCTTTAACACAGAGCTATCTCCTGGAGCCTGTTAACCTTACAGTTAACTTGGTTAACCATTTTTTCTCTTATGTGTCTTGCAAGCAGCATGATTATTTGTAAGAAGTCGGGTGCTTTCTTTTTTAACCAGAAAGCAATTCCGAAAGAAACGTAAATCTTATAGAGATCCTCCAAACAAAATAAAATATAAGCTTTCCCACCCCCAGAAGACATGGTCCATCTCAATAAAAATATTCTCTCCTTTATTTTTTACCCTTGTGATGTTTTTCTGTGTCAATTATACAGTGGCAGTCTTTCTTCCTAAAAGGGAGCATGAGATATTGATCATAAGTAAAACATTTGGCTGAATGCTTGTTTTCTTTCATTCCAACGATTTTTAAAATTTATTCATGAGATGGTGTCACTGGTTGGGTCAGCATTTTTGCACAATGATAGTTACCCTCGTAGAAATGGTGGTGAGCTGCCTTCTTGAACCGCTGCAGTCCATTGATATTTGTGGACCCATAATGTCATTACAGAGGGAATTCCATGGTTTTGACCCTATATAATAATGAAAGAACAGTGATATATTTCCAAGTTTGGATGATGAGAGTCTCGGAGGGTGTCTTGCAGGTCAAGGTGTTCCCATGAATCTGCTGTACTTGTCCTTCTAGTTGACGTGGACCATGAGTTTGGAAGGTGCAGTCTAAGTTGCCTTGGTGAATTTCTGCAAAGTATCTGTGGAATTCTACACCACAAAGAGTTATTGAAGTTTTGTCAATGAGTAATTTCAAGTCTGATATAGACAGGTTCTTAATCAGAAAGGGAATCGAGGGTTATGAGAAAAGTGAGGAAACTTGAATTGGGGATTATCAGATCAGCCATACTCACATAGAATGGTGCAGCAAAGTTAATGGGTTGAATGGTCTAATTCTGCACTTACATCTTATAGTTTTGTGGTCTTTGAAGATAGTACATACCGCTGCCACTGAGCATAGGTAATGAAGGGACTGAATGTTTGTGGATATGGTTCCAATCAAAGTGGGCTACTTTGTCCTGAAAGGTATCTAGCTTATTGAGTGCTCTTGTCTTGTGTTTTTCAGGAGTCATGAGTTAGTTACTCACTGCAGCATTCCTAAATTCTGAACTTCTGTTGTAACACAGTATTTATTGCCAGTTTCTTGTCAATCATGATCATCAAAATGTTGATGGTGGTTGATTTAGGTGCTGTCATTGAATATGAAGGGACGGTGTTTCAATTCAATTCTCTCTTGCTGGAGATGACCACTGGTACTTGTGGAACAAACGTTACTTGCCACTTGTCAGTCCAAACCTGGATATTGTCCAGGACTTGTTGTATATGGGATATGGAATACTTCAGCGTCTGAGGAGTCACAAGTGTTGGTGAACATCCTGAATTCTGTGTAATTGTGACAAAGATAAACTTTCTCTCTACATCTTTCTCAACGTGGCGACAGTCTTTGACAAAGTTGACCAAACCAAATTGACTTCCTTCAAATCCCCCTCACTGGCATCCACCTAGGTGACACTGTTCTCCCCTAGTTCCATTCATGGCCAGAGAATCATTTGCCATTGCTTCCCTCCCAGTTCTTGCCCCGTTAACTCCAGTGCACCTTGGGGATCTTCCATTCCTCATCTCAATACTGCCCCTTGGCAACATTACACAATTGCAGAGTATTAATATGGATGTTGATGACAACGAGGTGAACTTCATTGCCCTGCAAATGACATAGAAGAGGGTGCGGAGTGTTGGATTAGTATGTTTACTGATACCACAAAGATTTTTCGAGTGATTAACAATGAAGTTGAGTTCCTTGTGTTACAGCAAGATATACATGGGATGGTCAAATAGGCAGATAAGTGGCAGATGGAATTTAACCTTGAAAAACGTGAGGTGATATACTTTGGAAGGAGTAATTTGACAGGAAAATGTTCAGTGAAAGACATGACCCAAGGAAGTTCTGTGGATCAAAGAGACTTTGAAGTGTTTGTCCATAGATCTCTGAAGGTAAAAGAGGATGTTAGTCGGATGGTGAAAAAGGCATACAGGACACTTCGCTTTATCAATTGAGGCATAGATTGCAAAAGGAGAGAAGTCATGATGGAAGTTTCTGGAACTTTGGTGAGATCACAGCTAGAGTACTGTGTATATTCTAGTTGCCACATTACAGAAAGGATGTGACTGCACTGGTGGGGGTGCAGAGGTGATTCACCGGGATGCTGCCTGGGATCAAAACTTTAAGTTGTGAGAAAAAGTTAAATGACCTTGGGGTTATTTTCAATAGAGCAGAGAAGCCTAAGGGGTGATCTGGAGGGGTATACAGGTAGACAGACTGGGTCAGGAGCAGCCGCTCCTCTTAGTTGAAGGGTCAGTCACAAGGGGATACAGGTTTAAGATGAGAATGAGGAGGTTAAGGGGGAATCTGAGGAAATTTTGTTTTCCTCCTGAGGGTCTGGAATGCACTGCCTGGAAGGGTGGTAGAGGTAAGTTGCCTCACATCCGTTATAAAGTACCTGGATGGGCACTTTGCACGTCGTAATATTCACAGCTATGGACCTAGTGCTGGTAAATGGGATTAGGTTGGTCAGCTATTTCTCAAGTGTTGGTGCAAACTCAATGGGCCACAGGGCCTCTTCTGCACTGAATGATTGCATAATTCTATAATTCAACCAATTACTTACCTGACATCTAATGCAGGATGATCAGAAATTTACTCCAATTAAATATTGTGAAAACTGAAATCCAGAATACCACCTCTCTGTGACAAAGTCTGAGATCCATCCAGACTTTTAAACAATAATAGAAAAACACAGAAAATGCTGGGAAAATTCAGCAGATCTGTCAGCATCTGTAGAGGGAGAAAAAGATTTGGCATTTTGAGTCCAAAGAGACTCCTTCAGCAATCTCTGTACTTATTTCCGATTTCAACATTTGCAGTATTTTGCTGTTATCAGACTGTTCACAATTTCCCTGTTACATTTGATTTCAGGAAAAGCGTTCAACCTCACATTAACATCATCACAATGACTTTTTATTGTTGTTTTCCCTCTCCATATTATCATTTGCTTTCACCTCTTTTTCAGCTCATTTGCTGCTGCAAATCTCATCCAGGCCTTTTATTATCGTTACACTCAACTATTCTAATGTACACTTGGCTGCTTTTCCTACTTCTACATTATCTAAACTTGAAAATCAAAATTTGCCACAAGTCCCATTTCCCTGTCAACTTTGTATTCACTGCCTTACATTGGTTCCTAGTAAAGCAATATTTTAAAACTCAGACTTTTGTTTTCAATTCCCTTACCTATCCCTCTTAGTAAGTAGCCAAGTCCCACTACCTACATCTTATTCTGCTCCCCAAGTTTTGTTTGTGAAAGGTCTTGGGGCCACTGGTTATCTAGCGGCATATAAATTTAAGCTGTTATCATTACTCCTAGTTCAGATGTAGTATCTGATGATATGGACTAAATTTAGGGGTGTTCATGCATATCACTGAGGGGGCTGTGAATTGCAAAAGTTACCAACAGACTGACTGTCACAAACAACACCTGTAAATCCTGATGTACCGCACTCCGTACAGGGTCCAACATGGGCTCCTGGGGAATTTAACAAGCATCATTAAACTTGGTGCAGCTTAGTCTTTACAGCACAGTTCAAACTACTTAATCCTTTTACCAGCTGAGCCAGGCAAGGGAGATTAGGACAAAGCAACTGCTCTTTCAATTCAAAGATGTCTCACTATTTCGAGGATGTACCGATGCATGTTTGTAGCAAAAGAATCCAAAGAAACTTGAAACTTCTTTTTGCACCACGCCAGGTCATTCTGCAACTGGAGATGATTTAGTATTAACCTCTAATCTAATGGGCTGCAGATGGACCTTTTTTACAGTCACACTGATTTTTATCAGTATGAGCTCTGTCTGTTATCGAGAACATGTTTTATTTTATACTAGAATGTACTTTCCTCATTGTATGACATTGGACATAGGCTCTGTTGCTATTTCTTTGGTTAGAAAAGTAGTTGTGAGCAAAGAGTAAAAGAATGTCAGGAAAGAGAACCAATGAATAAATTAACTTGAGCAAAGGCCTGAATAGACTATTCTTTAAAAACAGGAGCAACTCGTGTTAGCTAAAAAACACACGTGTAATCCTTGTCATAATGTTTTATTTCTCTTCTTTCTCTTTGACATTCTCTGTTGCACCCTTCTCCATTACGTCTTCCTTCTGGTGTACCTTTATGGCATTGTTCCCTCATGGCTTCATTCTTACCTGTCGCATGTGTTTCTGAGGCGTCCCTTCTTGTTGTTCATAAACTCGTTATTTTTCTGATCTGAAAGAGGTGTAACAATTACAAATTCGCAATGCCATTGCCAATGGCTGTGTATGCGATTGTATGTTGAAACCATGTTAAACTTTCTCCTGTGATATGATATGGGTGCCAGTGGAGAACATGGCATTATAGAATCATAGAATTTAAAAGTGTTAGATAACAGAAATGGCTTTTCGAACTGTCGTGGCAGTGCTAGCTCTCCTAAGAAGCAAGTCATCTACTGCCACATTGCTTTCTCCTCTTCACATCTATGCATTTCCTGTCTTTTAGGATATTCAGAAAAATGTAGAACAAATAATGACACAGAAGAGGCCACACTGGCAAATGTGTCAATGTACCTTCAGAAATAAGCCACCCAGCCTCTTCCCATTTTCAATGCTTGGTCCTTATCCTTGGAGATTACAGGACTTCAAATGCATACCCAATCACCTTTTAAATGTGATTCTGTAATCCTTTCAGGCAATGTGTTGCAGATCCCTTCCACCCAGTTAGTGAAAAACTTGTCGATATTTTGCGATCTAACAGCGAGACCATTTTCCTGCACTTTCCCTACAATGCAACACATTATTCATTACCCAATGATTTCTTCAACCTGCCTCCAGTACATTCTGCATTCCAGACCCAAAACTCTACATGTTTTGCAAACCCATGTGCCCTCTTGTTCTTGATCTGTTTACAATTGGAAATGGTTCTCTCCATCTACTATGTCCAAATCTCTCAAGACTTTCAAAACTTTTATTAAATCTCACTCTGACCTTTGATCACCAAGGCAAAAAAGCCCAGCTTCTCCGATCTATCTTCATTGCTGAAGTTTCTCAGAGAAACATAGAAGATGGCTCAATGGTAAGCACTGCTGCCTCACAGCACCAGGGAACCAGGTTCGATTCCAGACTTGGGCGATTGACTGACTGTGTGGGGTTTGCACATTCTCCCTGTGTCTGCGTGGGTTTCCTCCGGGTGCTCTGGTTTCTTCCCACAACTCAAAGATGTGCAGGTCAGGTGAATTGGCCATGCTAAATTGCCCATAGTGTTAGGTGCATTAGTCAGAGGGAAATGGGTCTGGGTGGGTTACTATTTGGAGGGTCGGTGAGGACTTGTTGGACCGAAGGGCCTGTTTCCACACAGTAAGGATGTAATCTAATCTAAATTTGCTTTTTTCACTGCCTGCTGCACCTGCATGCTTACTTTCAATGATTGGTGTTTGAGGATGCACTTGTTTCATTGCCATTTTTCACTCCCCTTTCCCAATCTATTGCCATTCAGATGGTAATTGCCTTCCTGGTTTTGCTGCCAAAGAAAATAACCTCATATTTATCCACATTAACCTGCATCTTCCATTTATTTACTATTTACGTAACTTGTTCAAATCTCACTGAAGCCTTTTTGAATCTTCCTCACAGTATACAATTTTGTGTCTGCAAATTTGGAGAAATGACATGTAGTTTCCTCATCTAAATCATTAATAAATATTGGGAAGAGCTCAGGTCTAAGCACTGATCCCTGCAATACCGCACTCGTCACTGCCTGACGTTCAGAAAAACATCCGTTTATTCCCAGTTTGTTTCCTGCCTACCAACCAGTTCTCAATCGATTTCAGTATGCTACCTCCAAACCTTTGCACTTCTCCTCAACAGAATCATTATAGTTGATCTCTGATGCATTCACATTTTACCTAAAGTGTGGCAACCAGAACTGTACACAATACTCCTGTTGAGGTCTACATGTTGTTGTGGACAGGTCTAGCAGAATCTCTTTGCTTCTTCCAATCTATGCTCCCGTTAATATAGTCTAGTATACTATATACTTTGTAAATAGGTTCTCGTTACCTATCCTGCCAGCATTAATGACTTGCACACATAAACAAGCAGATCTCTCTGCTCTTGCATATCAATTAGAGTAGTTCTATATTGTCTTTCCATGTGTTTTTTCTACCACGACGTATCACCTCAAGGCCACTGGTATAATCAGTGAAAATGACTGGGCCTAGAACACTGTCCTGGGGAATTCTTGGAGTTAAGAAGGCTGACCTCCAACAACAACAAGTATCTTCCTTTGTGCCAGGTATGATGTCAAGTATTGGAGAAGATCCCACTGATTCCTAATGGCTTCCATTTTGCTCGGGCTCCTTGATGCCAAACATGGCTAAGTATTGCTCTGATGTCAAAGGCAATTACTTGCATCTCTCATCCACAGGTGAATTATTTGTCCATATTTAGATCATGGCTGTTTTGAGATCAGGACCTGAATGGCTCTGGAGGATCTTAAACAGAGTGGAAGTAAGCAGACTGTTCCTTTCGAAGTGGCACTTAATAACACCACCAATAGCCCCGTCTGATGATTGAGGATAGTCTAGTACTATCTCCCACCACTCCCCCTCAGCTGGTAGCTCCTTATCCTCCATACTGAACATCACTTGGGAGAAGCACTGAACTGGGTAAGGACACAAAATGTTCTCTGGATGGGGGTTGTCAATGTCCACCACCAAGAGTGGCCCAGCAGCAACACTGCTAACCAAGCTGATCTGGTCCTAAAGGGTATAGTTGCAAGATTGGATGTGTGGCAGGATGATGTGAGAGAACTGTCAAGAGGGAAATGTATGCTTGAGCTCATCCTCAACAATCTGTCTCCCACAGGCACATCTGTCCATGACAGTATGAGCATCAGTGACCTCTGCACAATCCTTTTCGAGATGAAATCCCATCTTCACACTGAGAATAGCCTCCCTTGTGTTGAATGTCTCTACATTAAATGGGATGAACTTGGGAAATAAGTGATGAGGATGTCACAGAGTCTGCAGAGTAATATCGATAGGTTAAGGAAATTGACAAAAACTTGGCTGATGAGTGTGATGTGGGAAAATGTGACATTATGCATTCAGGCAGGAAAAGTAGTGAAGCTGAATGTTATTGAAATGGAGAAAGACTGCAGAAAATTAAAGAACAGAGAGATATGGGAGAACTATGGCATGCTATAGCCATAGTTCTCCTAGCCCCCATTTTCATTGGGTAACAGGGAAGACAAATAGAATGTCGGCTTTTACTTCAAAAGGAATAGAGTATAAGGTGGCAATGTTTTGTTAAAATTATACAAAGCTTTAGTCAGACCACTGTGGGAATACTGTGAAACATTTTGGGCCCTTTAACTGAGGGATGATATACTGGCATTGGAGTCAGTCCAGAGAAGGTTCACCAGGCTGATACCAGATGTGGAGGGACTATCTTATGAGGACAGGCTGAGTAATTTGGCCTGTACTCATTGGAAGTTAGAAGAATGAGAAGTTACCTTATTAAAACATGCAAGATCCTTAGGAGACCTGACAGAGTAGATGTGAAATGGTAATTTTGCCTTGGGGGGGGGGGGGGGGGGAGTTTAGGACCAGAGGGCTCAATCTAAGAATAGGGAGTCACACATTTAAGACAGAAATAAGGAAGAATGTCTTCTTTCAATTGGTAGTGAATCAGTGAAGTCTTTATCCTGAATGGCTGTAAATATTGTATCATTAAGCATATTCAAGGTCAAGACAGACTATGTTTAATCAGTAAGGGAATCAAGGATTACTGTTAATAAACAGGAAGTGGAGTTGAGGATTATCAGATTAGCCATAATCTCATTGAATGGCAGAGTAGAACTGATGGGCTGAATGGCCTATTTCTACACATATATTTTATGATTGAATGTTGTGCATGTCAGTACTGGTTTTAATCTGTCAAAGGAACTCTGATACTTCTCCATCCATCCAAATTCAGTTTTGATGAACAATGAACCATTTGATATTTTATGACCAATCAAGCATTTCATTTAAATATTGTAAACGTTAGCTTGAATACAGCAAATTTATCAATATATACAACTATGTTGCACAATCATTTGATGATCTTGTGTATTTGTGTATGAATCTACCTGAATTACCGCATTGATACCGTGATAATCTGTATACACTTTTCAGCACTTCAAAATGTTAATATAGGACTTGTAAGATGTGCATATAAGGTGGATAGAGGGTGAGTGGACTGGAGGTGAACAGAATGATGGAGCTTTACACTGATCTGAAGAAATGTGCCAACATTTGCAGATGGAAGTAAACTTTTAACCTGGCTGCCTCAACATTGCGCTTTGTGCGCTTCATGAGATAAAAATCCTGTCATACTGTCAGAACAGAGGCCAAATCATCACAAATACTCTTACAAACTTCAGTGGAGGAAGGATCATTGAATATTTTTGGGGATGAATTTGGTAGATGCTTGATTAAGAAGGGAGTGAAAGGTTAGAGGTAGTGGACGGGAGTTGAGGTCTCAGTCAGATCACCATTGGAGCAAGCCCAAGAGCTGAATGACTTACCCTTGTTCATAATTCATATGTTCATGCCTCCAATATCCTATGTTTATCTAAATCTGTAACCTATCAACCATGGACACCCTGACTTACGTTGACTTAGAGTTAAACAATGACTTGATTTTGTAGTTCTCATTCTTGTTTACAAATTCCTTCCTGAAGCTGTCCCGTTCTTTATCTTTTATTCCTACAAATCATCAACTCTTTCAGGTTTATGTATTTCATGAATTCTGATCTCTTAAACATTCCCATTTTAATTCCCATATCACAGGCAGCTATGACTTCAGCTATGAGAAAGTGAGGACTTCAGATGTGTTGCTGGAAAAGCGCAGCAGGTCAGGCAGCATCCAAGGAGCAGGAGAATCGATGTTTCGGGCATAAGCCCTTCTTCAGGAATTCTTGAAGAAGGGCTTATGCCTGAAACGTCGATTCTCCATGACTTCAGCTCTGAAGATCAGAAGCTCTGAATTTCCTCCCCTAGCTCCCTGCTTCTCTTTCTTCCTGCAATCTACTTCGTTGACCAACACTTTGGTCATCAGCCCTGATGTTTCCTTATGTGCTAGGTATCAAATTCAATTTGACAATACTTCTGTGAAGCATTTTAGGTTGTTTTAATATATTGAAGGCTCTTTATAAATCCAAGTTGTTCCTGTTTATCATTTTTAAAGGATTACATTTTTCAAATTTAATGAATTATTCTCAGACTTTCAGAAACATTGGTTCACAAATATTTTATGGAAGTGAGTAATTCTCACAAAATACTATTTATAACATGGTCTGTAGCTGTGTGATAATAGGATTAAATTCCTTTCAGCGTTTGTGGCTAGATCACAAACTCACTGAGTATTGTCAACTTCAATATTGTCACTAGTTGTTTCTGATGTGCTTGCCTCCAGGTTAACTCATGGGATTAGGAGAAAAATTGTGCACAGAATATAAAACCATAAGTTCAGCTAAATGAAGGCTACCATTGTGCTAACATGACACTTTGCAACCTCCGGCTAAAGTTTGTTTAGTTACACATCCATTCATGGCGGATATTGGCCTAAAATAAAAAAGAAACACATCTAATTAATGGAATCTTGAAGCATAGAAGGTGGTCATTTGGTCTTGTGCAGACCTTTAGCATGGTCTGTCTTAATTTGCTGCATACCTCTGATCTTTCCCTTTAACCCTGCACATTTCCTTTCATGTATATCTCTATAGCTTGAATTTATACAATAAAATATTCAAAAGACTTGATAAACTGAGTGAAAATCCTAATGACCAATAAGTTGCCATTGGAATATTTTTTGTCTAAATCTACGGCAGACTATGAATTCACCTTTCAGCCTGTTTTCTTGCTTGCTGATGGTAATATGCACTCGGAGAAATTAATCAGATTTTTTTGTAATACCTACTTCAAAAGTTAAACCCTTAGCATTGTTGCAGCTGATAACCAGAAATTATGGATTGAAGGTCATTGACCAAAAATCTAGAGGGGTGATGAGCAGAATTTCTTTCATGCAAAGACTTATAGGGATCTTGAACAATGTATCTGATAAGGTAACAGAAGCAGATTCAGTCAACATATTTAAAAGGAGCATGGATTAGAAGATGAGAAATTCGTAGGATTATGAGCAAAAAGCAGGATCGATTGACTGAGCATGAAAACTCTTTCAAAGAGGTCACACAGACATAATGGGCACCTGTTTTGTGATTCAATGATTATATGCTGATAGTATTCTCAGCTAAGTTTTCATTATTTATTTTGTTATGCTTGTAGTGGCCATTTTGAAAACAAGGACACTTGCAGAAACAAATGACAAATGACATAAACGTCTTTGTTGTCTGCAATTTCATTGTATCTAATGTCTGTGTGCACGGGTCACTGGCCCTCCTGCTAGTGGTACCAATTTCATCCAATCTAATCCATCAAAACACATCAAATTTTGTTTGAAGATATCAGGACAGTGGCTCTGGTTTAAAAAAACCTCCTTCATGTAATCAAGAATACTTTTTTTGAAAGTAATTCTGAGGGGAAATGTCTTGAGTGAAGGACAAATCTTGTTCAAAACTTGCTGCACTCTTGAATGAGCCTGACTACTAACAAGCTGGGATAAAAAGACAGAGAGGCAAGGAGGGAATGGTCTTTGGGACTGATCTAAACACTGACCTATCAGTGTGTTCTATTCAACAACAATGGTGGAAAAAAAAGCATAAAAACAACCCTTTTACATTAATTCTTAGAAGACGCCAACAAAGAAAAAGTTGCCAGTGACTATTAATTCCCTTATTTCCTGGAACAGACAAATTGTTCATTCTGCTTGTTGAGCTGAAATATCGGGATAAGATTATATGCTGTCTTAATCTTAAAAACTGTCATGTCTTAATGTTAGTAAAATTATTTAGGAAATATTTCAGTCTCAAATTGAGTTGTATCTTAAGCACCTGAAAACAAAACACTCTACACCAATTTGCATTTCTGAGTTTTTTATTCATTCAGTTTTGGTGTGTGTTCTGGTTTTCATTCTTTCAATTGGTCCAATCAAAAGCACAACCTTTACTGCTACCTCAACTCGTTTTAGGTGTTGTCATAGCAGCCAGGAACCAAAGCTGCCAGCTTTTACTTGTCAGTGCGACTGCGGTAAGCTCTACGGGGAATACCAACATCATTTGTTTTGCAATGCTGTATATTTCTGTTTTTAATTTCCTTAACTTTAATTAAAATTCTACTCCAACCAGCTCACGGAGATCAAAGCTGACAACTGCCCAAGTAAGAGAGAAATATGTTTCCAAAGGAAAATTTGGATATTTAATGGATGATCCATTTTTGTGGCTGCTGGAACAAACTAACTTTGTTCCATTTTAAGCAAGATCAAGTGCAGTGCATTTTTACTTAATATGACATGGAACCACAGAGTGAACATGGCTGCATTAACTTCAATACAGATCATTATCAGGCAGCAAAATGGAATTCATTATGGCTACGTAAGTGGTTTATAAGTTTTTCCAAATCCATTTTAAATCCTATAAATAGTTTTTCTTTCTTCAAGTGCATCAATCATCACATTTATCTGTATAAGCACCATGGGACATTTATGGCCTAATGTGAAATATTATGATTCAGCGGGGGCTGTAACAGAGACTAGATATTATTGTTGGATTGAACTCAGTCTGACTGAATGGATCCAAACAATGGGGCTGGATTTTACTGTCTACCTGTGATGCAGCTGCCCCCACCACTCAAAGAGAATTGATGATATTGGGTGGGCAAAGTTATGGAAGCTTCACATGCAATTGGCAGGCTAACTGCCTTTCTGAAATAACTAATAAACAAGACATTAATCTTTGGGTAACCCAATCAGCTACAAATGTTCATTGCCCACTGCAGTTGCATAGATCATTACAGCACAGTACAGGCTCAGCCCTTGATGTTGCACTGACCTGTGAAACCATTCTGAAGCCCATCTAACCTGTATTATTCCATTCTCGTCCATATGCCTATCCAATGACCATTTAAATGCCTTTAAAGTTAGCGAGTCTACTACTGTTGTAGGCAGTGTGTTTCATATCTCTAATACTCTCTGAGTGAAGAGACTACCTCTGACATCTGTCCTATATCTATCACTCCTCAATTTAAAGCTATGTCCATGTGTACTAGCCATCGCCATCTGAGGAAAAAGGCTCTCGCTGTCCAACCTTATAAACCTCTGATTATCTTATATATCTCAATTAAGTCACCTCTCAACCTTCTTCTCTCTAACAAAAACAGCCTCAAGTCCCTCAGCCTTTCTTTGAAAGACCTTCCTTCGATACCAGGCAACATTCTAATAAATCTCCTCTGAACGCTTTTCAAAGTTTCCACATCCTTCCAATAATGTGGTGACCAGAACTGTACCCAATTCTCCAAGTGCAGCCACACCAGAATTTTGTACAATTGCAGCATGACCTCATAGTTCCAAAACTCAATCCCTGTCCCAATAAAAGCCAACACACCATATGCCTTCTTAACAATGCTATCAACCTGGGTGGCAACTCTCAAGGATCTATGTACCTGGACACCGAGATCTCTCTGCTCATTTACACTACCAAGAATCTTACCATTAGTCCAGTTGTCTGCATTCCTGGCTTCAGGTGTGGAAAGGTTTGGGAAAAGAAAAGGTCTACCACTGGAACCATGGCAAAATGGACTCTCTTCTGAGGAAGGTTGCAGCATCTGTCCATGTTTTCATGGCAGCTTTTGAAATATTTGCTGAGCCTTCAATGAAAAATAGACACTGATCCGCAGAGCTAAAGATCTTCACAATTGTAGTGGCCGACTTCCCGTTGAAATGAAAGATCCTTTACCGCCTGTTATTCCATCCTAGAGTGCTGCTTGGTTGCAGAGACACACTTGCTCTTATAATTGACCTTTTCATAGCCACTACATTGACATTTAAGTGGACAAGCTGAGACAGTGGGGCAGAGAGTAGGTAGTTTCCTTTTGATCTTTTTCATTTTTTAAATTTCTGAGTAGAAGCAAGTGACCAGTCGGATACTATAGAGATGCATGCTTGGACCCTAGATATTCACAATTTATGCTAGTGATAATTTAGATAAAGGAACAAATGGCAATATCTCCAAGTTTGCAAATGACACAAAGTTGAGAAGGAGGGTTAACTGTGGAGGAGGCAGAAATACTTGAGTCTGATTTGGACAAGTTGATTGAGTAAGTACATAATATGTGAGGTTATCCACTTTGATAGAAAAATCAAGAAGGCAAATTGTTATCAGATTGATGGTAGTTTGGGAAAGGGTAAAGTGTAATGAGACCTGTGTGTCCTTGTATACCACTCACTGATAATAAGCATCCAGGTGCAGCTGGGGGTGAAGAAGACAAATGTTATGTTGGTCTTCATGGTGAGAGGATTTGAGTACAGCTGTAAGGATGTCTTGATGCAATTGTGAAGAGCCTTGGCAGGACCACACCTGGGTTATTGATCTCCTTATCTGAGGAAGGATACTCTGGTTATGGAGGCCTGTGACCAGCAGTGTTCCACATTCCTGATGAAGGGCTTTTGCCGGAAACATTGATTTTCCTGCTGCTCGGATGCTGCCTGACCTGCTGTGCTTTTCCAGCACCGCTCTAATCTTGACTCTGATCTCCAGCATCTGCAGTCCTCACTTTGGTCTAGTTGATTTTAACCTTACTGTGAATCCTTTTGCAAAGATGCCTACTTTGAAGAATTTCTCCTCCACTCTCTACAAGGATTTCAGTGAGTCTTTCTCTCACTGCAACCCCCAGGTCATCTCTTCACTCATTCCTGATGAAGGGCTTTTGCCCAAAACATTGATTTTCCTGCTCCTGGGATGCTGCCTGACCTGCTGTGCTTTTCCAGCACCGGTCTAATCTTGACTCTGATCTCCAGCATCTGCAGTCCTCATTTTCGCCTAGTGTTTCACAGTGATCAGCATTGTGCCTGTTTTTCATGTTCATTTGTGTAGATGATTTGGATGTGAATATAGGAGGTTCTTAAGTTTGTGGATCACACCAAAATTGGTAGTATAGTGGGCAATGAGGAAGGTTATTCAAGATTACAAAGAAATCTTAATCAATTGGGTCAATGGGCTGAGGAGTGGTAGATGGAGTTTAATTTGGATAAATATGAGGTATTACATTTTGTTAAAATTAAACAAGGGCAAATTTATGCAATTAATGATGGCATCCTGGATAGTGTTGTAGAACAGAGAGACCAAGGGGTTTAGATACATAATTCTTTGAAGTTTGTGTCACAGGTAGACAAGGTGGTTAAGAAGGCAGTTAGTCTGCTTGACTTCATTGCTCAGACTTTTGAGTCTAGGTGTTAGGAGCTTATTCTGAAGTTGTACAGGATGCTGGCGAGCTGTCTTCTCAAGTACTGTGTGCAGTTCTCGTCGCTCTTGTGTTAGGAAGGATATTATTAAACTGGAGAGGATTCAGAAAAGATTTGTCAGGATGTTGCTGGGAATAGAAGGTTTGAGATATAAAAATAGGCTGGAGAGGTTAGGACTTTTCTCGATGGAATGTTGGAGGTTGTGAGGTGACTTTGCAGAGGTTTATAAAATCATGAGGGAGACAGATAAGGTGAATAACAAAGCCTTTTCCCTAGAGTGGGAAGGTTCAAATCGTGGGGGCATATTTTTAAGGTGAGAGAAAACTGATTTAAAAAGGACACAAGGAGCAATTTTTTTATACAAAAAATTGTTCGTGTGTGGAATGAACTGCCAGAGGAACTGGCAGATACAAGTACAGTTACAATATTTAAAATACATTTGGATAAGTACAGGAATAGGAAAGGTTTGGAGGGATATGGGCCAAATGTGGGCAGGTGGGATTAGTTTAGTTTGGAGACATGATTGGCATTGACTAGTTGGACAGAAAGGTCTGTTTCCATGCTATATAACCCTACGTGAAAGGCAATCTTAAATGTAATTTTATTTGTTGGCACTTCCTTCTCGTGGAATTTATAAATTACAAGGAAGCTTCTTGGTTTGCTACCTATGGGTAAACTCTCTTCAATGAAAGCTACCAAGTGCTACACTAGTCATCTAAATTGAAATCATGTTATGGATTTAACTTCTTTGCACTGCTCAAAATCTTTTGTTCCATTTATGTTACTCAAAGCAGAGCTCCTCTTTCAGGGGCCGAATGTAAAACTCCTCAAGCTCTTTTTGAATCAAATTTAATACCATGTTAAAGTTATACACCATACTGTACCAAATGGTGTCAGAGACACTGCCACTTCCAGGACTTCACATAGTTGCTTCTTTCAGGAATTAGTTATGCCTTGACTCCAGGTTTATGCGGCAGCCTCAAAGTCTTGCAAACAAGAAAGTTCCTTGAAGAGATTTTAAAGTTGGAACTTACATGTTTTCTTAGACTCTTCAGTCACCTCCTTTCATGGCTGGAGTCCCAGGTTTCTCCAGCCTCATCGCAGAACTCAGCCCACAGACTCTGCAGATCATAGAAACATAGGAAATTAGAACAAGAGTAGGCCATTCAGCCCTTCAAGCCTGCTCCACCATTCAGTGTGATCATGACCGATCATCCAATTCAGTATATGAAATAACTGCAGAGGCCAGTAACCCATCATCAAGTCACCCTTTGGTTACATGTTTCTTTTATTTAGTCATTTTTTGGTGGGATATGGGTGTTGCTGGCTGGGCCAGCATTTATTGCCCATTCCCTGGTTGCCCTTCAGAAAGTGGTGGTGAACTGCCTCCTTAAATCACTGCAGTCCACTTGCTGTGGGTTGATACACAATGCCAGCAGGGAGAGAATTCCAGGATTTTGACCTGGAATTGACAGTGAAGAAATGGCGATATATTTCCAAGTCAGGATGTTGAGTTACTTGGAGGGGATCTTGTGGTGTTCTGATATATCTGCTGCCTTTGTCTTCCTAGATGGAAGTAGTTGTGGGTTTGAAAGGTGCTATCTGACGACCTTTGGTAAATTTCTGCAGTGCATCTTGTAGATAGTACACACTGCTGCTACTGAGCATCAGTGGTGGAAGGAGTGGATGCTTGTGGATGCAGTGCCAATCAAGCTTTGTCCTGGATGGTGTCAAGCTTCTTGATTGTTGTTGGGACTGCACAAATCCAAACAAGATCACACTCCTGACTTGTGCCTTGTAGATAGTGGACAATCTTTCAAGAGTCAGGAGGTGAGTTACTTGCTGCAGTATTCCTAACCTTTGACCTGCCCTTGTAGCCATTATGTTTATGTGGTGAGTCCAGTTAAGTTTCTGATTAATGGTAACTCCCAGCATGTTGATAGTGGGGGATTCAGTGATGGAAACATCATTGCATGTCAAGGAGTTGTGGTTAGATTGTCTTTTGTTGGTGAAGCTTATAGCCTGGCATTTGTGTAGCACAAATGTTACTTGTCAGCCCAGGCTTAGACATTGTCCAGATCTTGTTGCATTTGGATATAGACTGTTTCAGTATCTGAGGAGTTGCAAATGGTGCTGAACATTGTGCAATCATCAGCGAACATCCCTAATTCTGACCTTATGATGAAGAGAAGGTCATTGATGAAGCAGTTGAAGAGGTTGGGCCTAGGACACTACCCTGAGGAACTCCTCCAGAGAAATCCTGGAAATGAGACGACTGATCTCCAACAACCATAACCATCTCCCTTTGTGTCAGGTTTAATCTAACCACCAGAGTACACTGGCTGTAGCCAGCGAGCTCAGTCAGTCCCTGAAGTGAGGAGATTCTGAATCTCCTGTTGTCCAGGGCTCCATGATTGGCCCAGGTGAGCAACCCCAGTCAAGGATCTTATAGTCAATGAGGTCTATCTGGTTCCAATCGCTACAGTACAATATCCCCACTTTCTCCCCATACCCTATAGAAACCTAAAACATAGGAGCAGGAGTAGGCCATTTGGCCTTCAAGCCTGATCTGCCATTCAATGGCGGTAATTTTAACCAGTGCTGAAGCTTTTCTTTGATAGCATAATGGCATTAACCAATTGGTGCCACCAAGATAATTGTTCATCTATTTATTATCTTTGGTTTTAAAGGTAACTGAAGCTGTGAGTGGAGTAGATTTGCATAATTAATTTCATAATTTTTGTAATGTTCTTAGCAAATTCATCATGTTTGTACAAGTTTATAAATCGTTAGTTTTAAACAGGTTATTGTGGTGTGTCATCAAATAATGGGAGGACAAGGAGAGAGAGAGAAGAAAAATAGTGTGACGGACAAAACAGATCAACTTAACAAAGTGAATAGGGAACAAACTTGATGCATCCGAACAAGGAATTTTATGTGCTGGGGACATATGCCTTGTTGTGCTTAATGCTCAAAAAACTGAATTACGTGCACCCAAACGTTGATTAGGCAATCTTGAAAAGTGAAATTTACCCTTAAATTTTTTTCAAATACTTTCTGGTTCACCACACTGGAGCCTACTGAGCAGAAATGTCATCCCCTTATAGCCGGTAAGTCAGATATAGCTGTTAGACAAGTGACGAGAGATGTGGCAGTGCAGCTAACTCTTTGATAGGCCTTTTCTAGAAACTAAAGGTTGTACCATAATACCATGAGCCATTAAGGTTTTATAGGAACAACGGTTTTATGTGAAGTTAAATAACAGGACAATTGTCTGATTGGCATTGGGGTTGGTCTTGGATTTTCATTCCACAGGGAATTCAGGATTTAGCATATTGTGTTGGGTTCTGTGGCCTTGAGAACCAAGGAGGAGGCCCCAATGTCACAACCACTTGATGAAGGAGCGGCGCTCCGAAAGCTAGTGCTTCCAATTAAACCTATTGGACTATAACCTGGTGTTGTGTGATTTATTAACTTTACCAATATTTACAGTAACATTGGAGAAGTGTTCTGGGAATACAAGAATACTAGGAATATACATTCACATCTTCCATTACCAGTGGCTACAGTGTATATCACTTACACAATAGCAAGTTATTTGATTGACAGTATTTCCCAATGTATGGCTTCCTCCAATGAGAAAGACAATGAAAGCAGACGGATGGAAACACAACCATTATCTGCTACATTAGCTTGACTTGGAAATACAGCACAGTTCCTTTAAATCACTTGGTCAAAATCCTGGAACTCCATAACATCATGTAGATATACCTGCTCAACAGAAGTAATACCCATTCAAGAGTTATAAAACCTTGATGAGGCCACAGCTGGAGTATTATGTGCATTATGGTCACTAATCCATAGGGAGGACATGATTACACTGGAAGATGCCAAGTAGATCCACCAGGATGTTGCCTCAAATAGCACATTTTAGCTATGAGAAGAGGCTTGATAGGCTCAGAATGTTTAATTTGAAACACGGAAGGTTGAAGGATAAAGATATACAGGATTATGAAGGGCATGGAGAGGACAGACAGAAAGCAACTGTTCCACATTGTTGAAAAGTCAAAAATAAGGTGGCATAATGTTATGATGAAAAGGAGGAGGTTTAAAAGAGAATTAAGGAAAATGTTTTTCAGCCAGAGGGTAGTAGCTATCTGGAATGCACTACTTGGGAGAGCATTGGGGCAGGGGATA
Source organism: Chiloscyllium plagiosum (assembly GCF_004010195.1). Lineage (NCBI taxonomy): Eukaryota > Metazoa > Chordata > Chondrichthyes > Orectolobiformes > Hemiscylliidae > Chiloscyllium > Chiloscyllium plagiosum. Next base: position 26,832,116 of record NC_057713.1, read on the forward strand.
CCTCACAACCTTTAAAAAGTGCATTGATGAGCATATGAAATGTCATAACATTCAAGGCTACGGGACAAGTGCTGCAGAGTAGGATTGGTGTACAGTACATAGGTCAGCACAGGCTTGATGGACAGAGGAGATTTTCTGTGTTGCATAATTCTGTGCCTTTGACCCGAGGAAAATGGCTCACAGAGATGTCTAATGAATCCCAGTTCTAGCATTACTCAAACTCAATGAAAGAATTATATTAAAATACTCGGAGGCTTGCGATGGAGTAGATCTTGGAAGTACTGGATTTTGAATTGAGATTTTATGAATTTGGTGAGCAGCATCAATGCACTTTATAAAAGAAAGCAAAATTTTTTTTCCAATTATATAGAACATTTGGCAATCTCAGGATATCATCTCGCATTTTGCAATCAATGAATTACTTTAGAGGTTATTTTAAAAATTCTTTCATGGAAACCATGACATCCGAAAAGATCTATCACCAGATTCTGTAAAATCATAGGGCAGCATTTGCCAGGGCATTGGTCAGAATCCACATCAGGGACATCTTCCTGGTACAGTTCTACAGCTGGGGCTGTCGGCCAACAGCAGGACTGGATACACAGTGGACGAAGTGAGGTGGATAGCGAATTTAAATTAATATTTGTGAACCATGTTATTATTGATACTTTGGGCCTACAGTACATCTGTGGTCACAACCCTCACATTATAGGGACAGTCACCAGCTTTGTGGAGCATGACTTTCCCGTATCCCATAGAAGGTTATCTCGACAGTCCTATGGGCTATTAAGAAGAACCTGCTTGTTGGCCCCACTCATATTTAATTCCTTACCTCTGGGCTCTCTTGATCCCCAATGTGCCTCAGCAGCACTCATTACTTCCAGTGTGGATGTTGAGGCTGGAGAATCGATGGCCCTCTGAGTGGGTTGGCACCATCAGGAACACACAATAAGGACAGCAAGCGCAGAGATGGAAAATTAGGAGGGTCCCCATTCCCAACCTCTCCTTTGGAGAGACTCCATTTCATCTCAGCACTCGAGTCCCAAAAGCCTATGTAAAATCCTGCCTATCAAATCAATTCACAAAAGCAAAGGGGATGAGGAGCTACAATCTGACAAAATAGTCCAAGTATCCTTGTTGGAGAAAGATTGAGACAATTTCCTCTGGCAGTTTTGCCCCTTGATCAGACAAAGAATTTGACAATTTCCTGTAAATGACATTAACCTCTTCCTTTTTACCTGGTCAATTTGTATAGCATGTAAGAATTATGTGGCACACTTGGTCTGAAAGGAAATGCAAGGGCCTGCTAGACCAATCCAAGCGTTATAAACTCATCTTCAGGAGGACTACCATTTGCTTCAGGATGACTCTATTGTAAGAATGGGAGCGTTGCACCTACACCTGACCTGAGTCTGGGGTTGAGTAATGGAGTCATCAGCTACAGAGTGTAGCCCTTGCCTCATGTTAAACATCTGTGCAACACATCTTGACCTCAAAATGAAATAGGAACATGAGGTTTTTTTTAAAGATATAGACAGGTGGCAGCTTCTAAGATAAGATTCCAAGAAAGTTATGCTCAACTTTTTATAAAACTTTGGTTCAGTCTCAATCGGAGCAGCCAATTCTAGACACCATAGGAGGAAGGATGTCAAGGAATTTGAGGACATTTACATTTACAATATCATAGATACAGTTACATGTTATTTAGAGAAGAATTGGAAGCTCCTCCATAGAGCTAGGATGATTAAGGGAAGATTTGTTCCAAATATTCAAAATCATGATCAAGACTTTCTGTCAGTTCCACTGATATAGGCCCAAAAGCATTATATATCAGTGCCAACGAAGAAGGAATGCTAAGGTTAATGAACTTTTCCATTAGACTTTACAGAATTACATTTGAAACAATGCCCACCAACCAAACTATCAATGTCCCAGATATAGTTACTCACTGTTGTATGTTTCCATTAATTGCTGTTAACTTGTGTAATTGGACAAAGTTTTGACAAAATTAAGTCTTTACCTTACTAAGGAACTGCACACTGTTCACCAATGTGACTAGAAATTTTGTTTGCTCGCAGTCAGTTTCACAATGATGAAGTCATTATTCAGATTAAAAATGTTATATTCAGCTGTGTTAAAAAAGAACTGCCTTAGTTTACCACTCAAAATTATATCAAATGCATTAAAAATGCCACTGAATTGCACTGCTTCATAGCAGATCACATGTTCAATGATATGCAAACATGTTTGGGCAGAAAGCTGAAGAAAACAATCACTTCTCAAATGAGTGCAATTTACAAAACTCAAAAACAGTCCCATGAAGAGTTTTGAATTGAATAAATAAGGAGAAACTGTTTTCAGTGACAGCTAATTTTAAATATCAGTCTTCAGTTCACAAATTCATTTGGCAGAAGAACCGGAGATGATATGAGGAAAGAAAGAATCTATGATCTGCTTTGTGCTGCCTGAAAGTGAATTCAATAATAACGTACATAAAGTAATTGGATGAGCACTTTAAATGGAAGGAAGTGTGGAGTGCTATGGAAACAAAGCACAAGAATTAGATAAATTTGATTATTTTTACAAAGAATCATTAACTGCTAAATGCTTTCCTATTGTTCTGATTCTAAAATTCCATGTTACTCGTCTGTTTTTTGATAGTGTAGAACAAAGTGGCAGCATTATAAAGGTTGGGTATGAGTTAACAGGAATTGGGGTTTGTCAGGAAAAAGTGCTTACAATCACTTTGTCTGGTCCTTAAAGGGACAGCACAGATACCATGCTAAAAGCATCTTCTCAGCTGGACTTATATTTTTGAACTAAAATTTTCTTGATTATCAGCAGGAAATTGAGAAACAAATTTGTAAGGAGATTTCAGTTATCTGTAAAAATAATAAGGTGGTTACGGTAGGGGATTGTAACTTTTCAAATATAGACTGGGTCTGCCACAGTGTTAAGGGTTTAGATGGAGAGGAATTTGTTAAGTGTGTACAAGAAAATTTTCTCATTCAGTGTGTGGACATACCTACTAGAGAAGGTGCGAAGCTTGACCTACTCTTGGGAAATAAGGCAGTGCAGGTGAGTGAGGTGTCAGTGGGGGAGCACTTTGGGGCCAGTGACCATAATTCTATTAGTTTTAAAATAATGATGGAAAAGGATAGACCTGATCTAAAAGTTGAAATTTTAAATTGAAGGAAGGCTAATTTTAACGGTATTAGGCAAAAACTTTCAAAGGTTGATTGAAGGCAGATGTTCGCAGCTAAAGGGTCGGCTGGAAAATGGGAAGCCTTCAGAAAAGAGATAACAAGACTCCAGAGACAATATATTCCTGTTAGGATGAATGGCTGGCTGGTGTAAGGAATGCTAGATGATGAGAGAAATTGAGGGTTTGGTTAAAAAGGAGGAAGCATAAGTCAGGTATAGACAGGATAGATCAAGTGAATCCTTAGAAGAGTACAAAGGCAGTAGGAGTATACTCAAGGAGGAAATCAGGAGGGCAAAAAGGGGACATGAGATAACTTTGGCAAATAGCGTCAAGGAGAATCCAAACAATTTTTACAAATACATTAAAGACAAAAGAGTAGCTAGGGAGAGATAGGGCCCCTCAAAGATCAGCAAGGCAGCCTTTGTGTGGAGCCGTGGAAAATGGGGGAGATACTGAACGAGGATTTTCCATCAGTGTTTACTGTGGAAAAGGACATGGAAGATATAGAATATAGGGAAATAGATGGTAACATCTTGAAAAATGTCCATATTACAGAGGAGAAAGTGCTGGATGTCTTGAAACACATAAATGTGGATAAATCCCAGGACCTGATCAGGTGTACCGTAGAACTCTGTGGGAAGCTAGACATGTGATTGCTGGGCCCCTTGCTGAGATATTGGCATCATCAATAGTCGCAGGTGAGGTGCCGGAAGACTGGAGGTTAGCTAACCTGCTACCACTATTCAAGAAAGGTGGTGAGAACAATCCAGGGAACTATAGACTGGTGAGCTTGACATTAGAAGTGGGTAAGTTGCTGGAGAGAATCCTGAGGGATAGGATTTACATGTATTTGGAAAGGTAAGGACTGATTAGGGATAGTCAACATGGCTTTGTGCATAGGAAAACATGTCTCACAAACTTGATTGAGTTTTATGAAGAAGTAACAAAGAGGATTGATGAGGGCAGAGTGGAAGTTGAGATCTATATGGACTTTAGTAAGGTGTTCGATAAGGTTCCCCATGGTAGATTGGTTAGCAAGGTTAGATCTCATGTAATACAGGGAGAACTAAGCATTTGAATACAGAACTGGCTCAAAGGTAGAAGACAGAGGGTGGTGGTGGAGGGTTGTTTTTCAGACTGGAGCAGTGGAGTGCCACAAGGATCTGTGCTGGGTCCACTGCTTTTTATCATTTATATAAATGATTTGAATGTGAGCTCAAGAGGTATATTTAGTAAGTTTGCAAATGATATCAAAATTGGAGGTGTAGTGGATAGTGAAGAAGGTTACCTCAGATTACAAAGGGATCTTGATCAGATGGGCCAATGGGCTGAGAAGTGGCAGATGGAATTTAATTTAGATAAATGTGAGGTGTTGGATTTTGGTAAAGCAAATCTTAGCAGGACTTATACACTTGATGGTAAGGTCCCAGGAAATGTTGCTGAACAAAGAGACCTTGGAGTGCAGGTTCATAGCTCCTTGAAAGTGGAGTCACAGGTAGATAGGGTAGTGAAGAAGGTGTTTGGTATGCTTTCCTTTATTGGTCAGAGTATTGAGTACAGGAGTTGGGAGGTCATGTTGCGGCTGTACAGGATGTTGGTTCGGCCACTGTTGGAATATTGCGTCCAATTCTGAACTCCTTCCTGTCAGAAAGATGTTGCAAAACTTCAAAGGGCTAAGAAAATAATTACAAGGATGTTGCCAGGGTTGGAGAGTTTGAGCCATAAGGAGTAGCTGAATCAGCTGGAGGCTCAGGGATGACCTTATAGGGGTCCATAAAATCACGAAGGGCATGGAAGGCGTAAATAGACAAGTTCTTTCTCTGGGTCGGGGGAGTCCAGAACTAGAAGGGATAGGTTTAGGGTAACAGGGGAAAGGTATAAAAGAGACCTAAGGTGCAACCTTTTCATGCAGAGAGTGGTGCATATATTGATTGAGCTGCCAGGGGAAGTGGTGGAGGCTGGTACAATTTGCAACATTTAAAAGGCATCTGGATGAGTATATGAATAGGAAGGGTTTAGAAGGATATGGGCCGGTTGCTGGCAAGTGGGGCTAGATTGGGTTGGGATATCTGGTCAGCATGGATAAGTTAGACCAAAGGGTCTGTTTCCATGCTGTACATCTCTATGACTCTATCTGCAAGCTATCCCAACCCTGATTCTGTGTTGATATTCCCATCCATGGTTGCTTTTGGGGAGTATTGTTGGATATGGGTGTCCCCCATAAACTGGATTTTGTTCTAGCATGTCCTGTGGAGCAGGAGATCTGATATATTGATGTCATGGCAGTAACTAGCCTTCCAGATTCATGGCAAATATAAATAAATGGTAGGTACAAGAAAGTTCACGTGAATCACCAAGGTCAGAATTTTCATTGTGTTGATGTCAAAGAATTATATGGCACATATGTAACCTATCATCCAAGCATGCAATTCAGGCAATTAGAAGTTTTGCTCTTTGAAAATTGGACAATTAATCTTCAGATGAAGGTGGGACAAAGGGAATAACAGTCGGCGTGATGTCATGAGTAGTTGCCCCATGGTTATTGGCTGAAAGAGTTCAAATGGGCGATTTGATATGGCATAAACTAACAGCCCTTAGAAATCAAGTATATCAATCCTTTTGCTCGCCAAAATCTTCTATTCTTCCCTGTCATTTCTCTATGTTCTTGTTGCTACTTTGCAGGAGACACAAACATTTGACACTCTAACTGCAAAGATTCTTTGTTACTAGTCGAAAGCATCACCTTAAAGTTAGGAAAAGTGAATTGACTTCCTTCAGGCTTTCAGTATTTTACTGTACAACAGTACCTGCTTTTGCAATGTTCTGCAGGCTTCTGTCAGTATCGTTCACACCCACAGGTTGTTTGGCTTCCCAGGGGCTAATATGATAATCGTTGTCAAGCTGAAGGCCTTTGGCATCTACACCAGGTCGCAACTTTACAAACCAATCAACAACTACAATATGATTCATGAAACGAGATTTTAGCCTGGGATCTGACTCGTCCAATTGTAACATCAACTGGGATTGCAGCAGCATCTCAAATCCTGCTATTTAACAAAATGTATACATCATCTGAAAATTTCCTACAATTATTTTAACTGCTCAAAATAGATAATTGTGGTCACAAACATACATAATCTAACATTATGCAAAAATGATTAGATTAGATTCTCTACAGTGTAGAAACAGGCCCTTTGCCCAAACCGACCCTCCGAAGAGTAACCCACTCCCCGCTGAATAATGCACCTAACACTAATTTAGCATGGCCAATTCACATGGCCTGCACATCTTTGCGACTGTGGGAGGAAACCAGAGCACCTGGTGGAAACCCATGCAGACATGGGAAGAATGTGCAGACTCTACCCAGACAGTTGCCCAAGGCTAGAATCAAACCTGGGACCCTGGTGCTGTGAGGCAGCAGTGCTAACCATTGAGCCACTGTGCCACCCAATTACCTTGAAAATGCAAGTTACATTGTACTCTTCCTGATCTGTAAAAACATCTGAAGCTTCAATGTCCCTGTGATCAGAAGGAAGCAAATCAGTCAGAGCTTCGTGTATTAACTGATCACTATCTCCTGTTGTCGTTCATTTAAATGAGACCAGGATGATACCTGACTTATACATTGTTAAATAACTTCTTGTCACTTGTTACCTGGACTGACCCACTTATATAAGTATCGGTGAAAGAAACAATTGAGGGCTCATGCTTTTTCTCTGGACAATCACAAGGTCACACAGTTACTTAAACAGAAAACTGGCAGGCTGCTGATGTCAAAGAAAACGTATGGTATCATGTGTCAATTTCAAAAAAAGGAGTGGAAAATAGAAGAAGAATGACATACTGCTCCCTTAACAAAAGAACTTTGAACCACACACAATATGGTCCCCAATTATTTTCTGACAGCTCAGCAAAGTAAACATGTTTTCAGTGAGCTGCCAAACTCCTCACACAGCCAGGAGGTCATTAAGCAATTCTAATAATTGAGATTGAAATGTACTTTCCGTGCACCACCACTATCTGAAACCTCGCAGTTCACCTCCTCTACCATCCTGTGCCGCATACAAACCTAAGTATTATTTTAGTTAAAAAAATCACACGAGCTTTTGGAGCGATGCTCCTTCATCAAGTGGTTGTCCTGACACCCATTAGGACAACCATCTGAAGGAGCAGCACATCAAAAACCAGTGCTTCCAAATAAACCTGTTGGACGATAATCTGGAGTTGTGTGATTTTTAACTTTGTGCACTGCAGTCCAACACCAACCTCTCCAAATCATAAGTATTATTTCATTCAGTGAAGAAGGTTCCTGAAGAAGGGCCTGTGCCCGAAACGTCGAATCTCCTGTTCCCTGGATGCTGCCTGACCTGCTGTGCTGTTCCAGCAATAAAGTTTCAACTTTGATCTCCAGCATCTACAGACCTCACTTTCTCCTTCATTCAGTGAATACCAGGGTTATGTTAGGAAAAGGCACCATTTAACTGCGCAAATGGGGATTCATTGAACTCTGATTTCTGAATTTTCCCTGATCCTGGCATCCGCAATTTCACATTCATTCATGACTTTTTCAAAGCTCTGATTTCCCCTGATGTTTGATATTCCTGATACTTGATATTCCTGTGCATTTGTGGTGTGAATGGATCACTCAAGAAAACTATATTGGTAAGCAAAGGCTGATAGTGACAGTGTTTGTAATTAAAAACAATGGGAGGATGTCAACAATTGATAAAAATGAAGGACATAGCAAGACAAAATAACGCAGAAAGATTGCAATGGAACTTGTGATTTCCACAGAGACTGTTAACATTTAAAGGAAAATTCAGAAACCTCATTATTTCCTCAAAGAATGAAGGCACAAGATTCCCCAGTTTAAATGAGTGACTTGTATTATTCAAGAGTCAAACAAAGTTAACAATAATAACTAAACAACATCTTAGGTTTTCAACTATACTTTACCATTTAAAAAAAGAGCTAATTATAATTTCAAACTAAAACGCCAACAGAACTTTCTCTTTTCCACTTTAAATTCGCCACAGAAAGACTTTGGTAAATATCAGGCTCTTGAAGAAACCTTCACTTCCCGAGACCAAACCAAGGTATCGCAATTGTTAGTAATTCAA
>NC_057713.1:26840940-26845274 GCF_004010195.1 Chiloscyllium plagiosum
ATAGATTTAGGGTGAGAGGGGAAAGATATAAAAGAGACCTAAGGGGCAATATTATCACACAAAGGTTTGTGCGTGTATGGAATGAGCTGCCAAAGGAAATAGTGGAGGCTGGTACAATTGCAACATTTAAAAAGTATCTGGATGGGTAGATGAATAGAAAGGGTTTAGAGGGATGTGGGCCAAATGCTAGTAAATGGGATTAGATTAGGTTAGGATATCTGGTCGGCATGGACGATTTGGACCGAAGGGTCTGTTTCCTTGGTGTACATTTTTATAATTGTATATAGTGATGATACTGCTCCTTTAACAAGGTTATGCTAAAATCTGGGCTTCTTTTCTCAGCAAGGTCATAAAAGCAGCGATTCCGAAAAGTCTAGGTTTGAAGCGTTTTAGCGCCAGTTTGATTATAGCTAACAGATACTGCCCAGGAAAAAAGCCTTTCAAGTTAAAAAAAAAACATTTGTGCAATGAAAGGAAAGTGGCCAGTTCTCCCAGCTCAGCATCTCTCTGGTTTGGTTTGGTTTGGTTTGGTTTGGTATTTTTAGTAGTCTGGCTATTCACTGAAAGCAGGCAATCAGTTTGAGGCTGCTGGTCCAAGAAACATGGAGGAAGGTGTTCCATGCTGAATTTCTCTGCTATCTCTCTCTCTCTCTCTCCTGTAAGACCCCGTGTTTGATTTTACCTTTTTTGCCAAGGGGTATTTATGGGGGTTGTTGCAGGAATTTCAAACAGCATTATTGATTGGGATAATGTGTTGGGTTTCCAGATAGATTAAGTTATTCTATATTCTGTTTTCTTTTGTTTGTGTTTCATTCGGTAAATTTGCAATTAAATTCTGTTTTGTTTAAATCCAGCTGCATCACTCCTGGAATATCCACATTATACCTGCTTAAAACAACTTGCAAAGTTAGGGTCTGGGCTACTTTCTTGAAATGTTTCAAGGAGATTTGGCTTGGTCCATAACAATATGAATTGTCTGTTCCAGAAAATATAATGACAGAATGAACATGCAAGTGGTCTTCATAAATTTAATACAGAGACGTGCACAATGATGCATTTTGGCAGAAAAGATGGGACAAATCATTAAAAGTGGCATGTCCTAGCCCTGGAGATAGTGAGCACAAAGATGGGAAAGGAACATAATTAGGCAGAAGACTAGAACTTGCCAACTTCCCACCTCCAAAGAATGTAAGTCCTAGATGGAAGTCCAAGTGAAAACATCATGATCTGCTGCCAATAACTGTTTAAGCATCTCATTCTGTCTGATTTACAAATATTTCAACTTCCGAAAGTGTCAGCCAAGCCATCTGGTTAAACATGTGAGTAAGCTGTCAGTTGACTGGGGTGGTGGGGGAGCTAAATCTAGACTAATCTACACAGGATCAATGGGCTGAATAGAGGGCAATTGGGTCGCCACTGTGAGCCACAGCCTGATCCTTGTTTCTGATCTCCATGACCCCCACCAGGCAGAATAATAACCAACAATAACCTTTTCAATTCTGGGATCCAACTTCCAGTGAGGGACCTAGAGGAGTGGGGGTGTAGTGACAGCAGCTAAGCCTCCTGGCTGGAGCTGCTGAGTTCTCCTTGGCTGGTCAGCTCTTAGTAGCTGGGATCTTTAATTTCTAATGCCTGTCAAAAAATCTTCAGCAGCCTGTTTTTAGGAAACTTCAATCGACTTTCTCATTCTGACATGCCATTGGCATCCCTCCTCCAATCCCTTCTGTTGTTAAACTTAGCCTGAAGAAAGGAAGATACCATCCATAGATCTATTGGTACAATTCTGAAAGTAAAAAGGGGATCTGAGGAACCAGGTAATTGAACTTTTAATGACAGTAGCATATAGTGAGCAAGTGATCAGCAAAGTATACAGGACCTTGGTCTTTATAACTGGAGGCATGGTGTATGAATGCAGGGAAGTTGACCAAAACCTATACATAGTTCTAGTCATCACATTTTAGGAAAGATGTGAACTTCCTAGAGATGATTCAGAGGAAGTTCACCAAACTGTTTCCAGGGATGAGGGACCTTGGTTACAAGATCCAACCTGGAAAGGTTGGCGTAATTTTCCTTGGAGCAAAGGAGATTGAAGGGAGATTTGATAGAAGTGTACATGGTTATGGTAGTCACAGAGCAGATAGAGGAAAGCTTTTCCCTTTAGCATATGATAGAGGGAAGGCGACACGCAGATTTAAGATTTTGTCTGAGAGATGCAGGGGCATTATGAGGAAGAATGTTTTTGTGTTGTGAATGGTAATGACCTTGAACCTAATGCCCATGATCAAGATTGGTACAGTAACATTCTATGACTTCAAAAGGAAATTGAATGAACACACTAAGGAAATAAACTTGCAGGACTATGGGGACTGACTGGATTGCTGTACCAGAGCTGGTAGTAACCCAATGGACCAAATGGCCCAGTGCCATATATCATTCTAAGACTCTAATAGGGACATATGCCAGCTCCCACAGCAGCAAAGTCATAATGACCAGATAATTTGTTTTGTTTTTGATGTTGATTCATGAAGCAATATTGATCAGAGTATTGGCGTGAACTCCCTTCACTTCTTTGACATCATGCCTTTTATCCTTTCATAGCCTTCTGAGAGGTCAGAAATAAATTTGTCTTTATTTTTGTTGAGAAATTTGAAAAAAGTAATGTACAAATTTGCCACAAAAAGGGCATCTTTTCTATGGTTCCTTCAGATGGTAGGGAATGATTTGATATTGCCACCAGTTGTGATATTTACAGTGCCCAGCAGAAGCAGAGGGAACTCCAGCTGAGCCATTAGACAGCACTCTGACAAACAATGCTGATGTGGTTGTCAGAAGAAAACTCATGACTATGCCTGAATCTTGTTAGCAAATAGAAACCTCCCTCCAACCATGACATATGGCCCCATTGTCTGCCAGTGGAAATCACTGGATGAACCGGAACTTATCAGTAGGCAATAACGCAGCTTCTGAAAAACTGAGAGAAACATTTGGTTTCCATGAGGTTCTAGACACAGAAGCAGTAAACAATCATTTCCAAAATGTTGAAAGTCCAAGAGCATCTGGGTGGCATTTTATATATTGGGTAGGAGCCCATAAATGCCAAATCATTCACTAACCTTGAAAACAGCAGGTCAGCATTCAATCACTAATAGGTACGATTATCGACGTAAGAAGTTCCATTTCACTGGCCATTGATTCTGTGAGTCCCTATAGAACATCATAGAAAAGAAAATTAAAGATATTTTTTATTGTTCTTAAAAGAATCTTTAATTGCCTATTTTCTAATTAAATATCAAGCAAGACTGTGAACACACATTGGTTTGGCCTCAGACACTTGACAGGGAGAGGGTTGGAGTTGGTGTCCAGGAAATGAAGGTTGTAATGGGGACTGAAGACAATGGCAATGGTCTCCACAATATTTAACCAGACAAAATCTCTTCTGATCTCATCTTTTCGGATGAGCAGTCTGATCATTTCCAAAGGGATGGGTCAAAGAGTTGGTGTTGAGGAAGAAAATAGGAACAAGAGTAGGCCATTCAGCCCCTCAATTTTGGATTAGTGGTGCTGGAAGAGCACAGCAGTTCAGGCAACATCCGAGGAGCAGCAAAATTGATGTTTCGGGCAAAAGCCCTTCATCAGGAATACAGGCAGAGTGCCTGAAGGGTGGAGAGATAGGTGAGAGGAGGGTGGGGGTAGGGAGCAAGTAGCATAGAGTACAATAGGTGAGTGGGTGAGGGGATTGATGTCACACACTCAATGACTTCCTACTGCCGTGTTTGCCACCACTTCCGCCTTCACCAACACCACTCACCTGCATTCTGCTGATATGCCCCCCATAGATCCCACTGTCACCATCCCCACCCCCCCGAACCCTGAGGGGAACACCACACCTGCTCATGACTCCACCCCCATTCCCCCCACCATCACACCCACTCCAGTTATAGGCTCTGCCCCCACTCCCAGCTGCGCACCCACACCGGGTCCCAGCTCCCAGCCCTGCCGGGTTTTCACCATCCCTCCGGACCTCCCCCTCACTAAGGAAGAACGATCAGTCCTCAGCAATGGGCTCACCTTCATCCCCCTCTGTCCGCGCATCAATGAATTTAATACACGCTGTGACGTTGAACACTTCTTCCGCCGCCTCCGCCTCCGAGCTTACTTTCACAATCAGGACTCCCGCCCACCTTCCGAGGACCCCTTTGCCCACCACCAACACACTGCATCCACCTGGACACCCCACGCTGGCCTATTACCTGCCCTCGACCTCTTCATTTCCAACTGCCGCTGGGACATTAACCGCCTCAACCTGTCTACCTCCCTCCCCCACTCCAACCTCT
>NC_057713.1:26845326-26900079 GCF_004010195.1 Chiloscyllium plagiosum
CATCACCTCAGGAGATCTCCCACCCACAGCTTCCAACCTCATAGTCCGGGAACCCCGCACTGCCCGGTTCTACCTCCTTCCCAAGATCCACAAGCCTGACCACCTTGGCTGACCCATTGTCTCAGCATGCTCCTGTCCCACTGAACTCATTTCTACCTACATTGACACTGTCCTATCCCCCCTAGTCCAGGAACTCCCCACATAAGTTCGAGATACCACCCACGCCCTCCACCTCCTCCAAGACTTCCGTTTCCCCGGCTCCCAAAGCCTCATCTTCACCATGGATATCCAATTCCTCTACACCTCCATCCGCCATGACCAGGGTCTCCAAGCCCTCCGTTTCTTCCTCTCCTGACGTCCCCAACAGAACCCTTCCACTGACACTCTCATTCGTTTGGCCGAACTGGTCCTCACCCTTAACAATTTCTCCTTCGAATCCTCCCACTCCCTCCAGACCAAAGGAGTCGCCATGGGCACCTGTATGGGCCCCAGCTATGCCTGTCTCTTTGTTGGCTACATAGAACAGTCGATCTTCCATAATTACACCGGCACCACTCCCCACCTCTTCCTCCGCTACATTGATGATTGCATTGGCGCCACCTCGTGCTCCCGCAAGGAGGTTGAGCAATTCATCAACTTCACCAACACATTCCACCCTGACCTTAAATTTACCTGGACCGTCTCTGACACCTCCCTCCCCTTCCTGGACCTCTCCATCTCCATTAATGACGACCGACTTGACACTGACATTGTTTACAAACCCACCAACTCCCACAGCTACCTGGATTACACCTCATCCCACCTTACATCCTGCAAAAATGCCACTCCATATTCCCAATTCCTCCGCCTCCGCCGTATCTGCTCCTAGGAGGACCAGTTCTACCAAGAACACACCAGATGGCCTCCTTCTTTAGAGACCGCAATTTCCCTTCCCACGTGGTTAAAGATGCCCTCCAACGCATCTTGTCCACATCCCGCACTTCCACCCTCAGACCCCACCCCTCCAATTGTAACAAGGACAGAAAGCCCCTGGTGCTCACCTTCCACCCTACCAACCTTCACATAAACCAAATTATACGCCAACATTTCCGCCACCTCCAAACAGACCCCACCACCAGGGATATATTTCCCTCCCCACCCCTTTCCGCCTTCCACAAAGACCGTTCCCTCCGTGACTACCTGGTCAGGTCCACGCCCCCCTACAACCCACCATCCCATTCTGGCACCTTCGCAGGAATTGCAAAACCTGTGCCCACACCTCCTCCCTCACCTCCATCCAAGGCCTAAAGGAGCCCTCCACATCCATTAAAGTTTTACCTGCACATCCACCAATATCATTTATTGTATCCGTTGCTCCCAATGCGGTCTCCTCTACATTGGGGAGACTGGATCCCTCCTAGCAGAGCACTTTAGGGATCATCTCCGGGACACCTGCACCAATCAACCACACCGCCCTGTGGCCCAACATTTCAACTCCCCTCCCACTCTGCCGAGGACATGGAGATCCTGGGCCTTCTTCACCGCCGCCCTGTCACCACCAGACGCCTGGAGGAAGAACGCCTCATCTTCCGCCTCGGAACACTTCAACCCCAGGGCATCAATGTGGACTTCAACAGTTTCCTCATTTTCCCTTCCTCCACCTCACCCCAGTTCCAAACTTCCAGCTCAGCACTGTCCCCATGACTTGTCCTACTGCCTATCTTCTTTTCCACCTATCCACTCCCCCCTCCCCCCCGACCTATCACCTTCATCCCCTCCCCCACTCACCTATTGTACTCTATGATACTTTCTCCCCACCCCCACCCTCCTCTCACTTATCTCTCCACCCTTTAGGCACTCTGCCTGTATTCCCGATGAAGAGCTTTTTCCCGAAACGTAGATTTTGCTGCTCCTCGGATGCTGCCTGAACTGCTGTGCTTTTCCAACACCACTAATCCTGAATCTAGTTTCCAGCATCTGCAGTCATTGTTTTTACCATTCAGCCCCTCAAACCTAACTCTATGCAGCCTTTGAGTTCTTGCATTACCTGTGTGCATTGTGGCCCGGCAGTGCAAATTTTAAGGTCACCTGTGAATGCTATTTTCAATTTTCAATAGATGGCTATTTTCAATTTTCTATAGCCAATAGGATAGCCAAGAATACTTGTGACCAACTGTAAGCTGCAAGCAATTCACAAGCAAGGTACTTTAATCTGCATTGCGAAAGTGCCTGTTTAATGCAATTGCCCCATGAGGGCCTCATGTCACTCACATGTGGAGCTCATGTACTCAAACAGAAAATACCCACTGGCCCCACATTCTGAAGGTGGTTGTGGCTATCTTCCATTTCCTGTGCACATGGGAATAGAAGATAATGGAGGTCACGTTTAGCACAATGAATCACAGGCACTGTGTGGTCATCAATGCTCTCCCCCAAAAATCCCATTGCCCAACCCCTCACCCCCGAGCCTTCATGCTCCTTTTATCCTGGCACTCCTTAACAAACCCCCTTGAGTACTGAACATCTGATCAATATCTCAGCATGTTCCCACACATTATTTTCAACTACATCTCCATCTCTCAACATTACCAACCTATGACATGAATATGCTGGTCTACTTTTTGGTCTCGAGTACAGACCTCAGCAAACACTGACCAATGCTAAATATCCTTTTGTTGTTCCACAGCATCTCCTTTATACGTGACCTTTCTGCATGCCTCTTGTCTCTCTCCACAACCCTCTCCCACCACCTAGTCCTACCCAATGAGGCTCTGCATCTTGATTGACCTGATGATGACTAGAGCTGATGTTCATGCTTTATTGGGAACTTCCCCAGCAATCATTGTCTCCCCATTTGCTTCTGCTTGTGATATACTTTTAATGTTGTCTTACTCGTTCCTCTATTTCAGTGTATCCTCAGACCACTTTTCTTACTCTGAGATCCTCATGTACCTCCACATTGTTTTGGCAAGAGAGTCATGGTATCAGTTAATGGAGTTGGCAGATCTCATTGTGAGATCTTTCATCCTAATATGTTTTTCTAGCTTTGATTTCACAAGCAAATTATCTGATCTGATCTGATTACACAATGAACACATTATCCTTTCATCTGCTGTATAAGACTATATCTCACTTTAAGTGAAGGCCTCAAAACTCCCAACCAATCTCTAGATTGTTCTCCGCGAATGGTAACAGAATTATTGGTAAGGGGTCTCCAAGTACCTCCACCCAAAGTGTAAGTTCTCTCGGGGACATTCTGCCCTCTGTTCTGCAAAGTGAATAACAGGTATGTAATTGAAATATGGGTGTGCCGTATCCTTCATGAGGTACTGGCATATTTGATTGTCTTTATTGGTCAGAGTATTGAGCATAGGAGTTGGGAGGTCATGTTGCGGCTGTACAGGACATTGGTTAGGCCACTTTTGGAATATTGCATGCAATTCTGGTCTCCGTCCTAACGGAAGGATGTTGTGGAACTTGAAAGGGTTCAGAAAAGATTTACAAGGATGTTGCCAGGGTCGGAGGATTTGAGCTATAGGGAGAGGTTGAATAGGCTGGGGTTGTTTTCCCTGGGGCAACAGAGGCTGAGGGTGATCTTATAGAGGTTTACAAAGTCACAAGGGGCATGGATAGGATAAATAGAGAAAGTCTTTTCCCTGGGGTGGAGGAGTCCAGAACTAGAGGGCATAGGTTTAGAGTGAGAGTGGAAAGATATAAAAGGGACCTAAGGGGCAATTTTTTCATGCAGTGGGTGGTGCATGTATAGAATTAGCTGACAGAGGTAGTGAAGGAGGCTGGTGCAATTACAACATTTAAAAGGTATCTTTGAAGGGTATATGAATAGGAAGGGTTGGTTGGGTGGATGTGGGTTGGGTGCTCGCAAGTGGGACAAATTAGGTTGCGATATCTGGTCGGCATGGATGAGTTGTTTCCGTGCTGTACATCTCTATGACTCTGTGATCGTATGAACTGTAAAGGTTTATTACATGGTGGTTGTTATTGAGCTATCCTATCTCTGAGATAAATGAGAGTCTCCACGAGACATCTGGCTCAATCTAAAATTAAGTCCACATTACTTACTGAAATGTTCTCATACATGCAACAATTTTAAGCTGAACTCACTGGACAAACCTGTACAAGTCTGGCTAGCTTGTACACCTTCATATCCTGATGAATGGAGCTTTGCTTTTGATGTCAGTTAAACCGTTCAGATAATAACTACCTTACTCAACATTCTGCTCCTGCTCTCTCAGGAAGCAGGACAAGCTCACCATGCTCTCCCCACCCACCTAGAGGATTCTGTGAATTATGGTTCAGCTCTTCTAAGTCTCTCTTCCATTTTGGTCCTCCCTGGTATGTGACAACCCCTTCTGCATCACTCAAAAGTAGCCACAATGTGGTTTGCTGACCACCCTTTAAATCCCACACCCTAATGCATCATCCCATGTCCTTGAACTAACTATTGTCCCTAGCTGAGGGAGGATCCCACTTTTGGCTGCCAAAAGATGGTTTCCACTGTGAAAGAGGTTAGGACTTGACATTATCCTGGACATCGCAGAGACTGAGTTTTTTCTTAGACAGGATAATTCTGCCATTTTATGTTTGTATATTAGTTAAAAAGAATCACTTTATTTTGTTTCTGTCACTCATGCTAGCAGAACATATTCGCAGAGGTTTTAGGATAATCATATAAATTATCTGACAAAGTGCTCTGAAGATAGCAAGTGATTAAACTGAGATGATTCCTAACAAGCAATGAAATGGCCCCTTATTAGGCAAGCATATCAAGCCATGGTTAACTTTGTGAGTTAGGATTGGTGAACTGGTGAGTAATAGGCTCTGATATACGCAGGGGCTTTTGTCATTCCAAATATATGGTTCAAGTGGCCAACAGCAGTTCACAAGCTATTTTTTAAAGCAATTTAAGTCACTGTGACAGACAATTTCTAAAAGCTACTAAATCAAGTAACTTCTTATCTGCTGGGTTCCCCACCCCAGGCCAAACTTTCTCAGACTTTGACCTGCCACCCTGAAGAGCCTAATACCTTTCCTTGTTTCCCTGATCTTTCTCGGCAATTGTTAATCCTCTGAAAACATTCCACTTTACTTACATTGAGTCTTTTTAAAACACAGACCTCTAAATGTCAATTTGATTTTTAAAACCCTAGCTGTCGGAATATTATTTGTGTGTACTGTTATTAGGATGAGTAATGTCAAGGGAAGTGCGCAGTGAACTTGGCTCAGAACTAACATGTATTGACTTGAAGTACATTGATTAGCCAGTGGCAAGTGAGCTAGGGGCATAGCTTTCTCCTTTTATCAACTATATTGCAAAGAGGAGGTATAACCTCAAGATACTAGCGTAACAATGATATTAACAGTTCCTGAAATAATTGCTTCAATTCCCTTTCACAAAATAGCTTTCAGCATTTTAACACATGGCCCAAAAAAAGAAAAATGAGTTATTCCATGTGGAATGCCTGTCAATGCCATGTTTTCTTCTGCATCAAAAAAAAGGAAAGTCTAAGGTTTTCTTTCTTAAACTGGATGTAACAAATGGACTGACCCAGAATCATACAGTAGCCTGCAGCACAAGCTCCCGGTCCCCTACCCATTTCCTCCAAGTTCAGAAGCACCATGCTGCTTTTTACCTTTCGTCCACTGTCCCCTATAATTATTGAGGGGGTGATCATCCCTGCATTCGTGTGGAAGAAGTTATTCAGACAAAATGGACAGGGTTCTCATGCTGTTGGAAATTATCCTGAGGTAAACTAATGATATCCTTCACCCCGGCACACAATGCCACTGTGTGCAGCTGGAGGCAGCTGTCCATGCAGTCTGACTGATTTGACAGATATCACTGAGTGAGCCTGAAGGAGACTGTGGCATAGAAGTTCCAGACAGTAATGACTTTTGTCTCCATAGGCAAAGGCCAGATCCCCTAATGAAAGTTACTATTGAATCAGCTTTCACTACCCTTTCAAGAAGCACATTGTACGTTGTAACAGATCACTACATAAAAAAGAAATGTTGCATTTCTATGGCTAATTTAGCCAGTTATCCTAAATATCTGCCTTGTGTTAACAAACACCAGTGGAAATCATTTTTCCTTATTTACTTGATAATATGCCCACATAATCTTGACTGCATCTATTAAAATTCCCTTTGACCTTGGCTAATTTCCAACAAGAGCAATCTCAACTTTTTGAGCCTTTCACCCTTAATCAAGTCCTTTGTACAATTCTGGTAGACTGGCTTTGTGCCCGCTTCAAGATTTTGACATCCTTCCCAAAGTATACAGTCCAAAATGTAACTTATTAAAAAAATCTCATGCTTTATGTGTCTATTTAGAAATGCATGGGTCCTATAATTGCTTCATCTGTTCCAATATCAGAGCTGATTGTCTGAGCCCACAGACCCAGCTTGTGCATCCCTTTAACCTATGAGACTATGAGGTAGTTTGACACTCTGAAGGGTGTATAGATAATCTTTCTGATTCATGGCACTCGCTGAACAGGCAATATGAGGTTCTGTCGAGGAAATACAGTTTACTAGAGAAAAGATTAGAATAGCGGAACACCTAATTATTGCTCATAGGTAAAGCAACAACTGCTGATCCAACAATTAAAGAAAGATTTGGATGAACCTAATGACAGATGCAGACTGACCTGTACGATTTTGTGTTCAGTAGCCATAGATACCTAAAATTGTTAGTTAACAATTCGTGAATAATCTTAAGATAATTTATTATGCTTATTAAGAAACAATAGGTAAGATGTGATACATTAACAAAATAGATGGGAACAGTATATAACCCATGTGGTTCACTGACTCACAGACTTGGTGGTTGGTTGGCGCAGATTTGTTGATCTCAATAGCTCATGATGCTCTTCAGCTTAAGTGTTAGGGAACTCTCCCATGGGTCTTCCTCCATCTTTCTTGGTTCATCTTCCATCTGAACAGGTAAGTTGTCTGGTGACAACTGCCCACTGACAAATTGTAAAATTATCTCCAAGTACTTGCTAACATGCTTAATTTCTAGCGGCTGGTAGTTTATCTTATGTCAATCACTTGTTTGAACCTTTATGACTAATGAATACAGCCCAGGTACTTAAGATGTCAGTATGGTCACCTCCTCCCCAATGTCTATTGCCTATCATAAGGTCAGCCTTTTACTTTGTAAAGGGTCAGTTCTTGGTCCATTTTAAATGTGCACACATAAGGAGGTATACAAAACAGACTTCTGGCTAAGTTAGGAATACCCACATGGGTGTCTGAACCAACAGACCCCTACTGCTTCAGGGACTGTTTATGGGTATTTCCAGAAACAGAAAGAAAATTGTTTCACTGTTGAGGTAGCCTGATGTTCACCTGTCAATTTTTATTTAGTATTTCTATACAAACTGTTATTAGCATTTCACTTTTGGAATTAAGTTGCCATCATGGTATTACCACAATTGAATCCCTCACCATCAATATTCTTGGGGACTCCATTGTGAACTGGAATAGCCATATAAATATTGTGGTTAAAAAGAAAGCAAGTCGAAAGCCTGCCCAACATCTACAAGGCACATGTGAAGAATGTGTTGGAATATTCTCTACTTGCCTGTCTGATTGCAGCTCCTACTACACTCACAATACTCAGCAGTATCCAGAACAAGGCAGCTCACTTGTTTGAGACCCATTAATATTTGATCTCTTCAGCAGCAGCACCACACCGTAACAGCATTAAGTAACATCTATATGATGTAGTGCAATAACTCCCTAAGTGTCCTTCAACAGTACCTTCCAAACCTACGATTTGGAGATGCCAGTGTTGGACTAGGGTGTACAAAGTTAAAAATCACACAACACCAGGCTATAGTCCAACAGGTTTAATTGGAAGCACACTAGCTTTTGGAGCAACGCTCCTTCATCAGGTGATAGTGGAGGGTTCAATCCTAACACACAGAATTTATAGCAAAAATTTACAGTGTGATGTAACTGAAATTATACATTGAAAAATTGATTGTTAAGTCTTTCATCTGTTTGAATACCATGAAAGTTTCATTTCTTTTGTGTGTAAATCACAAAACCTTTTTTTAAATGTTGAATTCTCAGGTTAGCTGTTAACAATGGGTGATAGCTAGACAATATGTTGAAGGTGTTAGCCCCCTGTGTTCTCTGTCTATGCCATGATGTTTAGATTGATTCTACTCTAAAAAGTGAGATAACGTTGTCTATCTTATACATTGCAGGCAGGGATGCCCAGAGGCATGGTACACTGGGGAAACTGAGCAAAGGCTACGACAACGGATGAATGGGCACCGCACAACAATCAACAGACAAGAGGGTTCCCTCCCAGTTGGGGAACACTTCAGTGGTCCAGGACATTCAGCCTCGGACCTTCGGGTGACCATCCTCAAAGGCAGACTTCGGGACAGGCAGCAGCGAAAAGTGGCCGAGCAGAGGCTGATAGCTAAGTTCAGTACCCATAGGGAGGGCCTTAACCGGGACCTTGGGTTCATGTCACATTACAGGTGACCACTATACATACATGCAGACACTCCTACACACACACACACACACACACTCCTATACACACATACACACGGACACACATATACACAGATGCGCACACAGACACCCACACACACCCTTACAGACACACACACTCCGACACTCACACATGCACCCCCTCACAGACTTAAGACCCTCTACACTCAGTACACACATATGTACACTTTCTCACACTCACAACTCCCAACCCAGACAGACACACACCCCCATGCACACATATATTTTGTGGGGTGAATTTGTACTTGCAGGGTTACATTGTACTTTGCTCAAAAACTGCATGAATTCATCTAAAACTGTGTTTAATTTTTAATTCCAAACCTATGAAGGACAAGGGCAAAGACAGCACCTGTGAGAACACCACCTGCAAGTACTCCTTTATGCTTCTCACCATCCTGTCATGGAACCATATCATAGGTCCTTCAGTGTCGCTGAGTCAAGGTCCTTCCGAAAAGTATTATAGGTGTCCTTACACCTCAAAGACTATAGTTGTTTAAGAAGGTAGCTCATTAGCATCTTCTTCAAGGCAATTAGGGATGGACAATAAATACTGGCTTTACCAGTGATGTCCACATCCCATGAATGGATATAAAAGAAACTTATTCTTAAAGGTATCATTTATTAAAAGCCCCATTTCTTACAAATGCATGTCCTCAAAATAGGTCAACTAAATATGCTTGCTGATGTTTGTAAGTATACTTCTGAATTAATCCTTAAAAGATATTTAGTGATTATGGACATTTAATCAAAGCAAAAGTAGAATCACAAGTGGATAATGTCCATTGCAGACATTAGTTAAATAAGGAAGTTTAATGAACTGATGTCTTCATAAAAGAGGTATGTGTATACTAAAGCGGAATATGGTGTAATAATCAATAAGGCTGAACATGACAAAGCAAAATACTTGTGGAGTCAGTTACTTTGCCACTATCAAACAAAGACACCTGCAGAAGGACATTTTGCATTACAGTTAAAGTTTACAATATTACAACTAACTCAGTCACCTCACATGAAATTTATCTGTGCTATTTTAGTCTTGTTGTCCTGTAAAATGAGCTCGATAACATCTTTTTGCACATACAGGAGAATTTTGCAGGATACTTACAGATATTGTTGCAGCAATTTAAAATTATATTCTGCACTATTCCCCAGAAAATAATATCATGAATGGAGAATATTACTCAACACATGACATAGCAAGTTGCCTTTTCAGAAGAGTAGTACAGGGAGTGACTAAGACATGATGATTAATTTAGATTATCCTCATAAGTGTCACTTCCTTCTGTTAACATTATCATACATCAATGATATGACTGAGAAAACTAAGAGAAGTTGCAGAGAAGATTTGTCAGTCACTGGAGGTTTATTAGGATAATATTAGGTCTGAAGAACTAGCTTTGAGGAGAGATATGAGGAATTGGATTAATCTCCTTATAGCAACAAATAACAAGGTAAGTTCTAATGGAGGTAATTCAAATTTCTGGGGAGATTTCAGAGCAGAAGCTGTGAGAAACTCTGAACTCTAGATTGGTAATCAAAGGTGGCATATTTAAAAATAATTGGCATAAGAAGAGAGGACAAATGAAGAGAAACATTTTCACACAGCCAGTAGTGACAAGTTGGTATGAAATACTGAAAAGGGGATGGAAGCTGACTTAATAGGAATTTATAATAAGTAATTGGACATGTCTTTTAAGAGAACTGATTTTAAGGATTGCAGATGAAATACTGGGGAGTGGTATGAAATTGAAAAACTCTCTTTCAAGTTGTCAGCATAGGCACAACCAACTGAAAGGGTTTCTTCCCTGCTGTTGAATTATTCTATTGTGAAAAGACCCTTCTTCTGTGCCTACAACCGGGGAACCATTTTAATGAGAAACTAAAATTACTCAAAATAACTTTGTTCATGATCCTCAGTTGATTTCTGAATGATGTTCTTCAGCAGGGGTGGCACGGTGGCACAGTGGTTAACACTGCTGCCTCATGGCACCAGGGACCCAGGTTCAATTCCAGCCTCGGCCGACTGTCTATGTGGAGTTTGCACATTCTCCCCGTGTCTGCGTGGATTTCCTGCGGGTGCTCTGGTTTCCTCCCACAGTCCAAAGATGTGCAGGTTAGGTGAATTGGCTGTGATACATTGCCCATAGTGTTCAGGGATGCACATGAGCCAGGGGTAAATGTAGGGGAATGGGTCTGGCTGGGATACTCTTCAGAGGGTTGGTGTGGATTTGTTGGGCCGAAAGGCTTGTTTCTACACAGGATTCGAAAAATCTACCAATAGAAGTATAATGTGACAGCCGTCTATAATGATACCCCACACATTGCTCTTAAGATGTTATTAGCTAATTTGGAAAATGATGTTGCCTTGGCTTAATTGCTTTCAATATCTGGTGCTGAATTTCCAAGATATTAGGAAATATGTGGAGACTGATTAGGCATGAAAAGTAGTTAACAGTTGGCTGGTTGAGTAACCATTACACTCTCAATGATTATTATCTAAATAGCACGTTCAGGGATCTGAAATGTATCATTAGCATGACTTCAACTACTAATTCTAAGAGGACTACTTACTGTGGATTAGCTGCATTAATTGTGTACATTATAATGGGTTATAAACCCATGAACGGTACACAAGGGAATGACCCACAGATCATTGGTGTAAAGGTTATTTTAAGACATTTTCTTAAAATAATTATATATCACTGACGCCTATAATTCAAAATCATTGTCTTTCTGTCCCTACATAACTAGCATTTAAAAACTAAGGAATTGGGTACAGGGCATAGTCACTGGGAATTTGATTTTTTTTTACTAGAGGTGAGATTTCGCATTGTACAGTGCTCTTTGAAAGTGTCTGTCACTGTTAAATAGCCCTGAAAATGTTTTTCAGTTGTCTGCACGCCTTAACAAGATTTTAAAACCTAAAGCTCAAAATCACCTAATCTCTACTTCCTGATTTATCTCATCTGTCCCTCACATTCTTCTTAGCCGTGGGACTTCAGCAAGCTTTTCTCAATAAGAACAATACATCTCTCCTACAGGCAATGCAGTAACATACAATTTTCAGAAGGATCATCATTACCAAGTAACCAAGCTATATAATTCCACAGAACTTTAGAGCAGCAAAATTTGATAGAGTAAAAGGCCTCTATGTCCATCTTATTTAAGCGAGCTCCTCACACAAAAACAATCCAAAACTTTCTGACTGGTCTGTTTCCTTCCTATTATCCTGTATTACTTTTACATAAAATACTGATGTAATTTTCCTTTTAAAATGCAATTGTCTTTGCTTCAACTGCTCACTGTAAAGTTGTTTCCTTACTGTCTAGTTGTCTAGAGACAAGCACGGAGGATGCTGGAGAAACTTTTCAGGACTGGCATCATCTGCAGAGAGAAAATCAGAGGCAATGTTAAATAACTTGGTTCTTCTTCAGTCATACCAGACTGAACATTAACTCTCTTTCTCTCTCCAAACATGCTGCCAGACCTGCTGAGTTTCGCCAATGTTCTCTGTGCGTTTTCAGATTTCCAGCACCCACCATATTTTGCCTTTCTTTATTGTATAGAGACCTGGATTACTGATGTGGAGGTGTAATTTCAAATCCTACCTTGACAGGAGGAGAGAAACTGTAGGAGCAGCCTGGAATAAAAATATACAGTGAGATAGTATTCTCCAATTTTGCACAGATATAAAACTACAAGTGTATAATATAAATAGTAATCGCTTATAGCATAATGTCAGAAGGATTGGATTCAAGTCTGGCTTGCTCCAGAGATGTGACACAAATTGTCTGACCAGGTTGATGAAAAACATCTGTAATACATATATGAAGATTTACCCATTATGTCATTCTGAAGTGAGATATGAGAAGCGATATCAGGACTGAGAAAGAATGCACAATTTTGTATAAACATAGAATAACAGGATATATTTCAACAGAATATTGAAATATTTTCAATGGCTCAGCGATTAGCACTGCTGCCTCAAGGCGCCACGGATCCGGGTTCAATTCCCACCTTAGGCAACTGTCTGTGTGGAGTCTGTATGTTCTCCCTGTGCCTGCATGGGTTTCCTCTGGGTGCTCCGGTTTCCTCCCACAATCCAAAGATGTGCAGGTCAGATGCATTGGCCATACTAAATTGCCCACGGTGTTAGGTGTCTTGGTAAATGTAGGGGTCCGGATGGATTACACTTCGGAGGGTCGGTGTGGACTTGTTGGGCCAAAGGGCCTGTTTCCACACAGTAGCGAATCTAATCGAGAATGAAATGTGAATTAATGCATTTTTCAAGAAAAAATACACTTTAAATAGTACAATAACATTTTGGAAATTAAAGAGAAATGGAGAGATTTTGGTATGCAGGTGACAGTATAAGTAGATAGGTTATTTGAAAAGACAAATGGAATTCTTGTTTTTTTTCTATCTAGGGGTACATAATGCAAAAAGAAGGAATTTATAATGAATTTGAACAAGCTGTTATTTAAACTCCAATACTCTGTATAGTTTTTGACACAGGGTAATGGGAAATCAGTGGTTGGTATTGTCAGTGAAATGATAACAGGAGCAACTACATTTATGGCACTGATGGAAAAACTAAGCAGATAACGAAAAAAAAACAGTGCAGAGTGGTTGATGTTAGATATGTGGTACCCATGTGTCTATATGTTCTTGAGACCTAAGACAACCTAAAGCAGGCACCTCAAAGCACTGGAAAATAAACAGTACTTTCACAAGACCTTCAATTTGATTGGCAAGGAAGGTGATCCAACACCAATGTGCTCTCCCAAGCCAACATGCATGCACCGCTCAGAACTAGCTTTAGTCATTCATATGCCTGACCAAGATTCCTGAAGCAGCTGTTCTACTTG
The DNA here is from genome assembly GCF_004010195.1 of Chiloscyllium plagiosum. Taxonomy (NCBI): domain Eukaryota; kingdom Metazoa; phylum Chordata; class Chondrichthyes; order Orectolobiformes; family Hemiscylliidae; genus Chiloscyllium; species Chiloscyllium plagiosum. The sequence goes on from NC_057713.1 coordinate 26,858,730, forward strand.
TGGCAGGAGAATCCCAAGGGAAGAACAGAAATACTATGTACAATATCTTGGAATTTTGTGGCTTGTGACCAACCGAAATGGAGAAGACTCATTCAGGAGACACATTGTTGGGAACACGCAGACAACAAGTTGAGATGTCGGAGGGTGCATACTAACTCTCAATCAACCCATTGGCTCTACCATCCAAGCACCAACTTCTAAAGCTGTGGCAGATTTTGAAGATTGTGCATTGGAAGTATCATCCATCTGAGAAACCATCAAACCAGAGTGGAATCAAGTCATTATTGATCTTGAGGGATTTTCTAAAAAAAAATTCTCCACTGCAACGTAGTCTATATCTTCAACAGAAAGAAGTTGTTTAAAATAAGTGGACAAATTCTATTAGCCCAAGTTAGCCCAGGTTGAACCTCATGGCCTGACATATCCCCATTCTGATCATAAGTATCGGTGGCCAGCCTTGGTTCAGTGGGAATGCGGGAGGTCATGCCAGAAGCAGCACCACGCATACATAGAAATGAGATGTTAACCTTGGTAAGCTGAAACACAGGACTACTTTAATTTCAAAACAACTTAAGCATAGGTCTATGCGACCCCACAATAAAATGATCAGATCTAAGCTTCCCATTCCTGCCACATCCAGTCATAAACTGTGGTGTATAAATAAATAACTCACTGGAAAATCAAGCTCCCCAAATATTCTCATTCCATGGAGGACCCTATGTGATGATGATGCTCCTTTAACAAGGTTATGTTGTCCTTGGCTTTTTCTTCAGAGAGATCATAAAAGCAATGATTTTGAAAAGTCTGGCTTGGAAGAGTTTTAGGGCCAATTTGATTATAGCTAATAGATACTGCCTCAGATAAAAGGCTTTCAAGTTTAAAAAAAAAACACTTGTACAATAAAAGGGGAGTGGTCAGTTCTCCCAGCTCAGCTTTTCTCTGGTTTGATTTGGTTTTTAGTAGTCTGGCTGTTCAGTGAAAGCAATCAGGACATTGTAAAGCTGCTGTACCCAAAGAAGAAGGTGCAGGCTGATCTCCTCTCTCTATGACATCTCTCCTGTAAGAGCCTGCGTTTGATTTTACATTTTGTGCCGAGGGATGTTTAGGGGAATTTTTTCAAGTATTTGGAACAGCATCATTAACTTGGGGTAATCTGTTGGGTTTTCTGGTAGGTTATGTTATTCTGTGTTCGTTTCTCTTTTGTTTGTGTTTCATTCGGTAATCTTGTAAATAAATTCTGTTTTGTTTAAAACTGAGTAGTTTGACCAACTGCATTTCTCCTGGAATATCCACTTATACCTGCTTAAAACAATTGGCAAAATTAGGGCTTGGGCTACCTTCTTGAAATGTTTTGAGGGGGTCTGGTCTGCTCCATAACACCCTAGTATATCAAAGTAGTGGGTCTAATCTAAAAAAGAAAAAGCTAAAACAATTTTATCTTCAGACAAAAGTAATAAATCAATGATCCATCTCAATCTCTTACTGAGGCCATCAACATCACAGATGCTAGCTTCAGTTCGACTCATTCCAAACGATATCAAAAAATGGCTGAAAGTCTGCATTCCCAAAACAATGCTGATTATCATTACTGAGAGAACTCTGTACATATACTGATCTTCTGGCTTCTCTCTTATCAGTGGCCACTAAACACTTTGACTTCAATACATAATCAGTTCTAATCAGTTTCAGGCACTCACACAAACAGATATATCGCCACTTAACCATACACAATGTATAACACATATTGATTTCCACATTACACTACTCAGCAGTAACAAGGGATTGATAGCAGTGTCAAAGTGTCAGCAGAAATTACGTCACACTTTCCTAGCCTTTGTTCAATAAAAATAACACTAGTAGCAGACATATCAATACCTATCAGGAGTAATGAATTAATAAATGTCACAAGAGAATGGGAATTTGGTTATTGTTCGCTCTGGCTTCCTGAAAGCCCTACTCATTATTCTCCCATGCGGACTGGTCAGATAAAGTAATTTAATCAATCAAACCTCACAAACCTCAAATGGATTTCTTGGCCAACAGCCAGTATATAGACTTCATCTGTCATTCAGTCATTTTACAGACTGCTTGGGTCCTCAATTTTTGATATTGTCAGATAATTTGAACTCAACAGCTCTGCACGCCTATGTTTTACTCTTTATTCTCATTCTCAGCTACTCACTTTCTCTCTTTCTCCAAGCAACTTTTCTCCTATCCAGGATGGAAGTTATTTAGATTATGATGTCTTTTCACAATAGCTTGCTCGCCTCACCCCTGTGTCAATTGTTTGAGTCAGCCAAAAGACAGGCAAACCTAGATTTCCACTGCCAGCCTGAGGTTGAGGTAGTTTAAATCTGGTGGCCAGTAGAATGAAATTGGCAATAATGCCATCTAAACAGTGACAGAAAATAGCTTTTGTGAGTAGGTGGTGTCATGTGGACTCAATCTGTGTGGTACCTCACTTAAATAGTCGTTTGCAATCAAAACTATCTACCCTGCCATTATCTGAAGCTTCCAGGATATAATTTCAAAAGGATGCCTTTGCGAAATGGCTATTAAGAATTGTAATGGACATGTATTAACGTTGTTTTTCAGACCAGCAATTGCATTCAATTAATTCTGTTGAAACCTTGTTATATATTTTCAGCTTTGACTTTTATGCTGGATATGTTCGGTCAGATGCACTAAGCCAGATAGTACTCATATCAGATGACCTGCTCTTTATGTCTGTAGCAATATGAATTCTACATTCTCATGACTTATCACAGGGCTTTATTAAACTATTTTAAAAGATGGTAAAAGAGGACATGCTGTTGGAAGTCAGGTTCCATATTCATGTCATCTGACATTAGCATGAGATGTCACATGTTCATTGGCTTTCTTGTAGATATATATATACTTAACCCTTTACCCTACATCTCCCAGATTCACTTGTTATGATACACCATTTACTCTTATCACTTAATCATGAATATTCAACTCTTTATTCCCACTTTCACATCCCCTGTATTATACACACAAAATTCTGTCTGATTTGAGGCAATAATTTTCATTTGCAGGCTGTCTCGAAGGTTGTCCAGAAAGATGGACTCCCTTTTTCTTTTTTGGAAGAATGGAGTGAAATAACACCCCCTCTGCAGGCAAGAACATTTCTCAAACTCCACCAAAAGTGAGAAGTGCATCTTTATGGTTCAATGTCTAGGTGGACCTTGAAGTTCACTGCTGAATGCTTCCAGTCACTGCTGAGCTTTCCTTCAGATATTTCCCCACTTTTGGCCTCAGATCACTGGACTGATGAATGTGGTTTATCTGTAACAGAAGATTGACTTTATGCTTCACTTCAGATAGTCCTTGTTTCTTGCCTCTGATCCCATGGGTCTGCTCACTGCTGTGAGGTCTACAGTCTAATGAGTGAAGGCTGACAGATTTTATTGATTATAGCTATTTATAAGTCAGAGTTAAAGGGGGTATGCTGTAATAAATTAATTAAATATGATTTCCATTTCACAAAACCATGTTTCTTCTCCCTGATTACCTTGAACTTTTCTGAGTATCCTGTTATAATATTGTTAACAAAAGCTTTAAACATCAACCCTATGATAGACGTTAACCTAACAGGCCTGTAGTTTCCTATTTTATGACTCCTTCCATTTTTAAATAACAGAGTTACTTGCACTATTTTCCAAACTACCAGAGTATTCACGAAATCTAGGGAAGTATGAAAAATTAAAACCAATACATCAACTATCTCACTAACCATTTCTTCTAACACTGATGAAGTTGATCAGGCCCCAGGCATTAGTCTACCTGCAGCTCCAAAACTTTATTCAGGACCACTTCCCTGGTGATGATAATTTTCTTGAATTCCTCCCTTCCCTACACCTCCCGATTTACAACAGCAGTCGGATCTAATATAACACGATAGTTCTGTTCTCGTGCAATCTTGCATTATAAGAAAATCGCGTAATAGCCATGCCATTTAAACTAATGGGCCTGGAATCATTTCATACTCAATACAGGTAAGGAAAGTTCACATTCTGCAAATAATGGTTTAAATTCTTTAATCGCATTAAAGCCAATTTGTGCTGAAGAAACAGGCGTTAAAGCAGAATCGACTGTAATTCTGGAATGACATTTGTATCCTCCATGTACAGTATGTGTCATTCATTTATGTGTCATCACCCTTAGTTTGCATTATTAATTTCTAAAATTCCTCTTACCTTATTAACTCTTCTCCTTTTTAATAGTATATATAAATTCTTATGAACTGCATTGATATTTCTAGCTATGTTACTAATAATGTAACATTTCCCTCTTTATTAAGTTTTGGTCATGCTTTGCCATTTTTCATCATCTATCCAATCTCGTGACCTTCTGATATCTTTACATGATTATATGTTTTTCTTTTAAGTTTGACACAATCTTTAATTTTTTTTAATGGAATAGAAGGGATGGGTCCTCACCTTGGAAATTTTGTTTCTCATTATAATGTGTCTATTCTGAGTACTCTGAAATAGCCCCCAAACACCTGCTATTGCAACACTATTGACCAATCCCCTAGACTATGGACATATGAAATACAAACTTGCTTCTCAACTAGAAAAAGAAAATGTGCAATTGCAGTACAAGACACTAGTGAATCTATACAGCCTGGAAAACCAGTGTCTTCAGGAATTTTGGACATGAAAAAAAAACATTTTGAAGCAGATTTTTGCATGGACCCCAATTCCACTTACTAGTCACTCTCTAATGGTTCCTGCCAAAATCCAGACCATTGCCTCCCATGACAAGTTCCTTCAAATCAATGTAATGGAGGGAATGATATTTTTTATGTGGATGCCACTGCTAAAATACCCACCAATCCCATACCTAATCGCAAGAAGCAACATACACTACTTTCAAAAAGAATGAAATGGAGGCTAGAAGATTCTGAATAGTTGAGTTTCTCATGACAATTGATCAGAAGCAGTTGATTGTTGTAAGGAGAATGTTTTTAGAGCATAGCCCAATTTTTATATTTTCTTGTATTTTCTGCCCAATTTACCCACACATCTTCATGCTAGCTTTTATACCACATTTCATAATGTTTCTCATTGTGTCTACACTCATTTGCCTCATTTGCCATTTCAAAAGCTATTTTCTCTCACTTTTCTGTATTAAACTGCCTGTATCAACTGTCTGTTTATCCTGTTTTCCTGCGTCTTCCTGAATAATTTTATTCGAATGCTAACTGCCTTCAAGTCCCTAATTGTTTGTGCCACTAGAAAATGTTGCTATTGCAATCTCCCCACCACCCCATGCCCAATCCAAATCACCTATATATGAAAAAGATAAATGAAACCAGCATGAGAGTTTAACATTACCAAACCTTCCCCACTTCAAACAAGGCCTTAAAGCAAAGATTATTTAATGCAGTGTCGCTTGAAGTGATGCTGCACAAGCTTACTCAGCCAAAGAATGGGGCAGACAGTGCAGCCAGACACTATCTGGATGGCCTCCTGGGTTTGTTTTGATGAATATCCTTGATAAAACCCATGCAGGTCATGAAGGAACAAGCAGAAGTGTTCTTTGGTGTTGGCCAATTGATGCAGCCTGCTGGAAGTGGCATTATGTGAACAAATCTTTCTCCCATTGTGTGCTAATCTTTCGGTAAATGTGAACATCTACTAATAATGTGTTTCTATGATGTGCAACACATTTCTTTCTTCATTTCAATAAATTATGTTCAATTTATCGCAACGTATCTTTGCCAAATTTATTGTGACTGCCGGAGATTAAAGTACAAATTATGAAATGCAGACCAATGTTTTCTCAAAGTATAAAGTTTACAAATTTATTGAAAGCTCATGTTTCCAATTTCTTGATAGTGATAATATGAAGTTTTTTTTTCTGGTCCAGGCCACGAGAATACTAGCCCAGTTTCATGATGAATTAAAAAGCCTCAGCTTGTTGGATTAATTGATCTATATCTTTGGTAGCAACCATGGTTACAAAATATTCAAAGATGGCAACACAAACAAAAAGTATTCAGGAAGAACTTCTGAATGTACACGATCATCAATTCCTCCTCCCACTCAGCCAAGGCACATCGCTGGGACATCCGCACCAACCAAACCACTGCCCCGTGGCTGAACAATTCAACTTCCCCTCCCATTCCACCTAGGACATGCGGGTCCTGGGCCTCCTCCATCGCCAAACCCTTACTACCTGATGCTTGGACAAAGAACGCCTCATCTTCCACCGTAAGACCCTGCAACCACAAAGGATTAATTTGAATTTCAACAGTTTCTTCATTCCCCCTCTCCCTACATTGTTCCAGCCTCAAGCCTCGAACTCGGCAGCACCCTCCTGCCCTGTCCATCGCCTTTCCCATCTATCCACTCTACCCTCCTCGTCGATCTATTACTTTCACCCCCACTTCATCTACCTATCGCATTCTCAGCTACCTTCCCCCTCTCCCCCCCTCCCATTTATCTCTCAGGTCCCTGGCCCACAAGCCTCATTCCTGATGAAGGGCTTATGCCTGAAATACTGACACCCTGCATCTTGGATGCTGCCTGACCTGCTGTTCTTTTCCAGCACCACACTCTCGGCTACCATCAATAGCCTGCCTGCTGTATATTTTAGGAAATTGCGGGCATGTTATCCATGATTTTCTGTTTATCAGTGACTAAGAAATTTGCAGAAATGTAGGACTGAATCTTAGCTAAAGTCAGCTAAGTTTCATTTTCATCGAGTTTCATGGTGGGTTTCATGGTCTAGTGAGTTTTTTTTCACAACAACATCCCAAACTTGTCTCATTATCGAGGGACCACAGTCCATGGCACCCCTCTCGTCCACAGTTATTTGGATTCTCCTACTCACGGTAAACTAGAACTACTCATCCCAGCCAGGATAGGACTGATGATCTAAAGTTGCTCAGTGTAATTGGAAGCATTCACCTTGGACATGGCAGGAAAAGGAAAATTAACACCTCAATTGGTCAACAGGAACTTGGAGGTCTTGGTGGATGGAATGATACCATCCTTTACACGCATGACTGGCAGAGAAGGCCAAGAGACAAGACCCTGCCAGCCTAGTTCTGACATTGCCCCCCAGCACATTGCAGTCTCCATAGTCTGGCCAGGCAGTGCTGAAAAGAGGTCATTGACTTTCTCTGTTGCACCAAGGTAAGTGCCACTATCTTCTCCCTGCTTCCTTGCACTCACTCCATTTCTGCCACTGCACATACTTCTCACCAAGTTTCATGCACCACCATTCTATTGCATGCAATATTTTCCCTCACTCCAACTCCCTCACAATATTAACCCTGCATGCTCTCTGCATTGTTTACTCACTTAGTCAGGATCCTTTGCCAACTTTCCCCTGTTGCATCAGCATGGTCAGATGTGTGACCCACTTTCAGCTCATTCATTACCCCCTTCTCTCATCGCAGGAGGAAATGGCTCATGATAGGAATAAACCAAGACAGGACCTATACCTGAAACAGTCCTGTGGAGATACTGAACATCAACCAGGTAGGGAGCATTGTTTATTGTCTCCAATTACATGTGTTCATGCATGTGGGAAAAAGATCTGCCACTCTTCCCACCCACAGCATGGCCACACAAAAAAAAACACAGAAGCTGGCCTGCAAAACACAGAAATCAAGCCTGTCAACACATACAGAACACACCCACAATGCCCCAGGCTTGGCCAAGCAGGCTAACAAAGAAACCAGACATGGCCAAGCTATTCCCTGACCAGAGAATACACTGCCCAAACAATCTTCACAGTAAAGCTCCCAGCTCCAATTAGCACACCCTCCCAGTACCCTAAGGACAGGCTCCTTTCCCATTGAAACCGACACTGCATAAAATGAAGAGGCAGACCAAGAGACCCCGGAAGACTTCGCTCGCAGGAGGAACACAAGGACACACCTGAATGCCAGGAGAAGGGACTTTTACACATATTTGTGCGGATGGGAAATACAATGAAGAATCCTCTTGAAGACCTTCTCACCCACTCATGGAAATGGCTGGAATCTCCTGTGTCAATTACAAAGGAATTGCTACTGCCGGACGCTTGATTAACTTCCATTCAGTTTATACCTGTTTTAAGCGCTTTACAACTTTTACCATTGTACTGGAACTGCTTTACAAGGATCACCTCTGTGTTGTACCCCTATAAAGCCTGCCTGCACCTTCTGTTCTGGGAAGAGCATTCTGGCTACCTGTGCAGAGAATCAGTTCTGTGACAACCTGGTCAATTTCTTTTCTGCGATATTGCTTTGTTGAATAAACTGCTTGTCAATTTCATGGGAATCCTCATTTGTGGTCTCTGATCCATTGGGCTGAATTTCTCTGACAGCTTGGCATTAGTCGGCAGGCCCTTTCTATCAACAGGGTAAGCAAACCTGACTTTTCAAATTGTGCCCAATTCGGACCTGGCAGCTAGCTCTGCCCCAGCGGGTCATATCTACAAAGGGTTGGACGTCTGGGAGGGGGTGTAGCCACAATTGTAATCTACTGCAGCAGCATTTCGGCACTGAGCTAGTTACCCTTCTCGAATGCAAGAGGTCAGTGAGCTCCCAAACTGTACCTAAATTGTGTCCATTTAACAGACGCGTGATCCGACTTGAGCCACAGAGTAGCTGTGTGCCTGATCCAGCCAGGAGAAAGACGGACCCACAGGGGTTCCGGGCGAGACAGAAGGAAAGACAGCCCACCAAATGCTCGCTTAAAAGATCCAAAGATTATGGAATTTGATAAAGGCAGCAACTGCTGTGGTTCTGTTCGCCGAGCTGGAAGTTTTTGTTGCAAACGTTTCGTCCCCTGTCTAGGTGACATTCTCAGTGCTTGGGAGCCTCCTGTGAAGCGCTTCTGTGGTGTTTCCTCCGGCATTTATAGTGGCCTGTCCCTGCCACTTCTGGTTGTCAGTTTCAGCTGTCCGCTGTAGTGGCCAGTATATTGGGTATATTGGCCAGTATATTGGGTTTGTTGATGGAGTTTGTGGATGAGTGCCATGCTTCTCGGAGTTCCCTGGCTGTTCTTTGTTTCGCTTGCCCTATAATGGTAATGTTGTCCCAGTCAAATTCATGTTGCTTGTCGTCTGCGAGTGTGGCTACTAGGGATACACCACAGAAGCACTTCACAGGAGGCTCCCAAGCACTGAGGATGTCACCTAGACAGGGGTCGAAACGTTTGCAACAAAAACTTCCAGCTCGGCGAACAGAACCACAGCAACGAGCACCCGAGCTACAAATCTTCGCACAAACTTTGAAAGGCAGCAACTGCTGGTCTGTTTGTTTGTCTTGTGGTTTGTATTGCATGTTGGGGGGGTTTTCCAGTGTTTGTCTGTGGTCTGTCATCGCACACCTGAGTGATTTTCCTCTGCCTTGTGCTTGTGTTAACCCAGCAGCCAAGAGTTTGTTTACATTGTGGTCAGTAATTAACTTGTCCTGCGCTCGATTATTTATTTAACTCGCAGTGACTGACGGCTGGGCTGGCTGGAGGCAGGTGCAGTCGCTGAAATCCTCGAAAGCCGCATTGAATGCCTGCAACCTCAACTCAGAAGCTGTTTTATAGCATGGGACACGAAACTCCCCCCTCGGCTGGGGAGTGCCACCCGCGCGCACGTAGATGCCCTGGCTGCGTGAGGACAACAGGTCACAGCCACCAATAATGGACAAAAAGATGATTAAGAGGCACGGTAAATATGTTACCTTCAAGACAAAGGTAGGAAATCCTCTTGTAACACCTGGGTTCCCGGCAGACACAGTCCTCAAGCAAACAGTGGACAGTCGATATGTCATCCCTGCATTGGGGCCTGTAAACATTGGCCATATGGGGGTCCTTCAAATTTGAACAAATTGGCTATTGGATCATAGCGATTGTGGGAGGGCATGGGGACCCCTCCTGGGACATGCTGCAGTGTCTGGGACAATTCAGGGAAATTGCGAAGTGACACCTGCCCCCTAAAGTTAAAGATCGGCACCAGAGCCCCCCTAAAACGGACGTTCCCCCACAACCCCCAGTCACGACCCCACCGCCCTATGCCCCGCCACCTCAGGAATCAGACCTGCTGCCAAAGGTGGTGGCTGCATTTGTCATCACCCAGCCCCAGGAGGGCTCGCAACAGGACACAACGGCCACAGAGAGGTCTGATTCAACACCGTCAACAGACGCCAGCAGAAATATCATGCTTACCTGCAGCAGAGCTGCTGCTGTTACCCAAATCCAAGAAGGCTTTGGGCACAGAGCATCAACTCCCTCGCATCATGATGGACTCCACTCTGATGGACAAGCCCTGGACCATGCTGCAGGACACCCCAGACCCCTTCAAAAGGTCAATGCCATTCCACAATTGGCTAATGCAAATATCGGCATTTATAATTGCCTGCCCTGAGATATACAAACCCTGCTGCAACTAGCACACAGATCCCACTGGGGAACTGTTCATTCCACCATAGAATTCCCTCCCCGACCCTGGGACTCCACTCTGGGAGTGCTGGCTGAGCAACACTGTAAAAGAGACTATAAAAACCAGTGCCAGACAGCATGCGGATTTCAGTGCTGTAACCCAGTGTCTGCAAAAAGCAGATGAATCCTACCAGACTTCATAGCTCATTTTACAGAAGTCTGGGATTATTCAGCAGGCATCCCATTGTTAGAAAATCAACACCTTGCAGTACAGGCCCTTGTAACTGCATGTTGCCAGCCTATGCCCAAATGTATAAATCACACAACTTGACCTGGCAAACAATGAAATGGGGGGACACGTAAACGACATTGAACAACCTGGACAGAAATCAACTATTGCCCACTCCCAGCCACAAAGGGATGTTCCCTCGATTACCCAACAGGACCACCAGACACACGACCAACAACGGCCCAAGGGACGCCTGAGGGGGCAATGCTGAAACTGTGGGAGAGCAGGACATTGGTCAGCAGCTAGACAGGGTCGCCCAGACGCCCCCTAACCTCCCCAGCCCCCGCCTCCCGACAACCACAATAGACCACTGCCACCCCCCAACACCCCACCACCCAGTGGCAGCCTCAACAGGCTGCTTACACATTGACAAACCTCTTTTCCCATAACCAGGAACCCAACTAGGAGGAAAGCTCTGCAGGCTATTTCAATACGCCTCTCCCACTCCATTTCCGAAAACCCCATGATGGATGTCAAGGTCGGGGGATGGCTCATTTCTTTCCTGGTGGACTCCGGAGTCACTCGTTCGTCTACACCTCCCTCAGCAGAACTCACACCCAGCTCGAAAACTACAAACCATGAGGGCTTCAGGAATACCCACGGTGGAACCACTCTTCCATCCCATGCAGTGCAGTATATAACCTGCCACAGTCCCAGATGCTGCCATCATCTCTGCCTCCTGCCCAGGTGCCGGCCTGGGTCACCCGACGCTGTGCAAGTTAATGCCAGCATCCGCTACTCCCCCCAGGGGCTGACACTCGAGATTCTAGAAACACACTATTCCATGCTGCGGGCAGCTATCTCCTGCAGTCCCGAGCCCTCCGACCAGGCAAACTTCCACTACACCTGGTTGTGCCGCCAGAACCTACCTGCGCCCTTCTTGACCCTGTCCTCTCCCAGCAATCAACTGTCCCTTCGACCCCACGTTATCCTTCCTCCAGTGGGTGATATTGACAAGTCACTTTGTCTGTCAATGTCACTGTGCAGCTTCCATCCCGCAGGGACCAGCAGCAACATCTGCTGCACTCGCTGACTCACAGCTCGAGTTCACCTCCCCACTAACGATCACAGGCAGCTACTTTATCAGACTGCAGGGTGTTGCAGCAGAAGTGCAACTCCGTGCAGAGCAGGCTGCACTGGCCTGGAAAGACGCAACAGCAGTCTTACACATTCCCCTTAATATTAAGAACGCGTGGCTCCCCAAAGATCTAGCAACCGTGATAGAGCAGCTTGTGCAACCACCACTACATTTCCCACCCCTTGGGCAAAACACAGATCCCTTAGCAGAGATTGCACTGATTGGACAGGACAAGTTAGATTAGATTAGATTACTTACAGTGTGGAAACAGGCCCTTCGGCCCAACAAGTCCACACCGACCCGCAACCCACCAAAACACAGATCCCTTAGCAGAGATTGCACTGATTGGACAGGACAAGTTCTGTATGCGCTGTGTTCCCGCATTACTGCAAGCTACTTTTACAAAACAGTGCCTAGGCGCTGCCTCCTCCTACGAGAGCCCCTTCTTATTAGGTGATCTCACATACTCATTGTGGGCACAGCACTTGAATCATGCAGGCCAGATATTGTCCACCCCACCGCATACAATTACACTCAGACAGGGAGCATTCCTACCACCAATACGACAACACCGGTTATCATCCGCAGCAGTAGAGGGGATCAAACCGGTTATTGAGTCACATCTGCAACAGGGAATTCTAGTGCCCACAACCAGCCCCACGCCCATCTTACCTATCTCAAAGGAGATCAGGAAAATGGCGGTTTGTGCAAGATCTTAGGGCTGTCAATGTCATTGTCATTCCCTGTTCCCCAGTAGTCCCGGACACAAATACTATCCTATCCAGTATCCCCGCCTCCGGCACCTGCTTCTCTGTAATCAACTTATGCTCAGCCTTCGCCTTGATTAAATTGTCCCCCGAAAGCCAATACCTCTTTGCTTTTACATACGGCAGCTGCCAATGTACATGGACCCGGCCTCCCCATGGTTTATGAAGCTGCACAGTGACACCGCACTCTGTCCAGCCTCCAACCGCCATGCCATAACATCCTCCTCCAGTATGTGGATGGCCTGCTGTTGGCTTCCACCTCTGCTGCTGCATGCATGCAGGATATGGTGGCCTTGCCCCGCTGTCTGGCACAGGATGGGCACAGGGTATCTATTGAGAAAATGCAGTTTTGTCAGCAAGAAGTCCAAAACCTGGGATATTGCCTTTCACATATCCTCAGAGCATTGTCCAAGGAGCGAGTGGCAGCCATCACACAACTTCCCCCAGCTGCCACAAGGACGCATCTGCCAGCTTTTCTGGGGATGGTAAACGACTGCAGGTACTGGATCCCTGATCACCATGCCATTGATGCACCCCTGTGGGAGGCAGCTTCCTCTAAAGAGCCAGCCAAAGTGAAGTGGACACCCGAAATACAATGGGTATTCATTGAACTGAAGTAACAACTAATCTCCGCTCCTGCTCTGGGAGACCCAGATTACTCACCACCCTTCTATCTTATATAACCGAGTCAGAAGGATTCACACCCAGCATTTTAACACAGCCTCATACGATCTCTGTCACCCTATTGCCTTTTATTCTGTACAGTTCCCACCTGTTGAGAGGAGAATGCCAGCATGTTTGTACACAGTCGTAGCAGCCACAGTGACAGTGCCACCTCCATTGTGCTAAATCACTTGTGTACTATTTTGGTCCAACATTCGATCTCCCTGCTGCTTAATTCAGCAGCAACCCAACATTTTACTGCAACTCAGAGAACTAGCTATGAGGTCGCTTTGCTGACCAAGGCAAACCTCTACCCCCAGCCTTGAACCCCACCATCCTACTCCCGCTCACCCAGCATGATGCTGCAGACGACCATGACTGTTTAGACCTGGGTCAGCAGGTCGTTACCCCACGTCCTGACCTGTCTGAGACACCACTAACCTGATTCTTTTCACCGATGGCTCTTCCTTCCAGCCATTAGACCAATGCACATTAGCAGGATATGCGATCTGCACCCCTTTCACCACCCTCGAATCAACTGCATTACCAGATGGGACATCCACACAAACTGCAGAGCTCTTTGGTCTCACCAGAGCCTGCATCCTGATGAAGGGTAGCACAGCCAACATCTACACAAGCTCCAGATATGCCTTTGAAGTTGTTCACGACTTTAGCACAGTATGGAAGCAGTAAGGGCTCATCACCTTGGCAGGGAGACCACTCCAACATGCTGCACTCATTACCAACCTCTTAGAAGCAGTCCTGCTACCCTCCAATGTAGCGATTACAAAATGTGCTGCCCACACCTCTGCCACTGATCCCATCACCCAAAGAAATTCCTCCATTGATGCAGCCGCCTGGGAGACTGCAATACACCTGGCCACTTATGTCCTGCAGACCCCCAGGAGGGCAAAACCTCCAGAGTCCTCTGACCTTCTCGATGCAATCTCAGCAGCTCAGCAAACTACCCCACTAGAAGAGAGGGCCTCTTGGGACTGCCTTGGGGCCATACAGTCACCCTCCCTACAGGTCCTTATCCACCCTGATGGCCACATCATCTGCCTGAAAGCCCACTTACACTTACTGGCAATGGCAATACACAGGCACATTCCCCTGCAACTGCAAGAAATGCAAAACTTGCGCCCACACCTCCCCCCTCAGTTCCCTCCAAGGCCTCAAGGGATCCTTCTATATCTGTCACAAATTCGCCTGCACCTCCACATACATCATTTACTGCATCCGCTGCACCCGATGTGGCCTCCTCTATATTGGGGAGACAGGCCGCCTACTTGCGGAACATTTCAGAGAACACCTCTGGGACACCCGCACCAACCAACTCAACCGCCCCGTGGCCAAACACTTTAACTCCCCCTCCCACACCACTAAGGACATGCATGTCCTTGGCCTCCTCCATCGCCAGACCATGCGCCCCTCCCCCAAGTCCCTCCTCCCTACCTTTTATCTTAGCCTGCTTGGCACACTTCCTCATTCCTGAAGAAGGACTTATGCCCGAAATGTCGATTCTCCTGCTCCTTGGATGCTGCCTGACCTGCTGCGCTTTTCCAGCTTTACATTTTTCAGCTCTAATAAGGTCAGGAGTCAAGTAGTCCTGGCAGAACCCAAACTGAGTGTCAGCAACAAGATTAACAGGCTAATCCAATCTTGCCTGTTTTAAATGATCATCATGAGTAGTTAGTTGTTTTCTGTGTGCTGTTTTTGATGGCTATGCAAATATCTAATTGCAGTTTAGCTTTCATTTTCTCATTGGATTTGCGTGTGGCTGTCGTGGCTGCTCATCCTAATTTGCCCTAAGTGGCTAGTTAGGCCAATTAAGAGTGACCAATGTTGCTGTGGGTCTGGAGTTAAATTTCACCAGCTGCAGCGATGGAAGTTACATGCAAGCCCCCATGATTAGTTTGGTTCTCTGTATTACCACTGATATGACGACAATATCATTATTTTTCTGCATGGCTAATGGGTGTTATGTCCCTTTGAGCTTTAACAGTTATAATTGGCAACATTTCAGTGGCATGGGGTGGGACAAGATAGAGATTTCACTCCATGGACCAGAAAGTAAAATCTAACAATTTGGCACAAGAATCGAAGCTCAAATGCTTTCATTCAGACCTGAAAATTGCCCAATTCTCTCCTCTAGTTGTGAAGCCTTGTAGCAGTCTGAAAAGGAAATGTGATAATATAAAACCCAGCATCTTTGAATATGTGGAATTGCAAAGATTTTGAATTTTCTAAACAGGCTACAGTGCAATCGCTATTAGTAAGAGACGGGTTAAATTTAACCTGACGTTAGAAATGTGCAAGTGGAAAATTCTGCTCCTCAAACAGTTCATCACTATGGTTTTGAATTTCTCAGAGAAAGAGACACTGAATAGAAAACATGATCAAAGAACAAGATTGATCTGTCGATGGGAATGTCAAGGTAACAAGCAGCCTTTCAAAAAAAAAATCAGGATATTACTGGAAGTCTTGTGAAAATATAATCTTTTCTCTTCAGAGCCACTGGGTTGGAGGTTGAAAGTATTCTTATAAGCCTGTATTAGACAGTCTACAGCTTGTGTTATAGGAAACTAATAAAAAAAATCCACAACAAAAAAAACATTAATGCTTGTTTTCCAAGTTCATCATTCAATTCAGATCCTAAAATGAATTCTCTTCATAAAAGACATGCTTGTGCACCTGGTGCACTGGTATATTCCAAAGGGTTAGTTATTGTTTTGAGCTGGATATGTGCAGTCAAGTGTTGAAAAGGCTTTCTGGTCTGGATTAAAGATGATGTGGAAAACCTACTTGGACTGGATGGAATAAATTACAATTACATTTTTGCCATCTATTTCAAAAGGTTTCTAAAATTTGTTCTAATAATCGACTCCAATTTTTTTTTCTTTTTCTTTTCCATCCTATTCAGCTCTCCCTATTGCTTTAAATTTACTGCTGCTTCAGGGGTAAATGTCCAGAACCATATTGTACATCAATAATGATACAATCAAATAATTGTGCCTCTGTGGAGCAGTCGTCGGTTTTGTTTCATTCTCCCTCTGTCTCACCTTTAGCTGACTGGGCACCACTGCGGGACGTAACTTTCTTTAGAAGTTGGGCAAAAGCCAATAAGAATGCACCATGAGCTCTAAGTGATCAAAAGGCAAGGCACACATTATTATAAACTTCAGTTTGAAATCCCCTAAATTGTGGGTGACTTTGTAAATATATTTTCCAGTTTAAGACTGACACATATTGTACTCTGTGTTTTGGAGTGATAGAGTTAATAAAAATGTAGATAAGCTGCTGCAGTAGCTGTGACCTCAATTGTTGCAAGCTAGTACTCTGTTAGGAGGTTAGAACCTGTACAGCACTGAGCCTACTGCTCAATGATCATGTCTATGCCCTACCAATGAAAGTTGTTTAACAGTAACCTGGAGGTCTGGCTAGTGGTTGAATGAAGACCTGAAAAACTCATATGTTATAACGTAATCATATTGTCTGATTTGAACTGGACCAATAATAAGTGTATTATAATTGTCACCCTCAACTTTGACAGAAAATTGAAATATATTGATTATTGCTTCTAAGTTCTATTAAACATGTTTGCAACCGTGCAGGGAAAAGGTTCAGCTTTTCTATAATAAACAATAACTCAATAATCCTTACAAACAAGACTAGAAAACATAAATGAATTTTGGAAAAAGTCCTAGTGTTCAGTGAAGAGTAGAGAAAAATTAAGACAAACATAAGAATAGATTCAACCATGAGGACCAAATGTAACTAATTAACCAGGTATGAAAATAAGAATATAGGGAGCAATGATTATTCTTACGTTATCAGTGTTGGAAGCCTGATTGAATATTAAAAAAAAACAAAACCTACTAGCAGCATAGATGAGGTCAATGAAAATAGGAATATTCAAGATGAAAAGAATCAAACCTCAAGAATAAGTTTTAAACAGAGATTGCGAAGAATGTGGACAGCCAAATGGACAGGTTGAGCCAAATAGCATTGATGAATTTAAGGAAATAGAGGATTAATATACAAGGGGGAAAAGAACATAAAGGCATATTAAAAAGGGTAAATGAAGTGAGTATAGTGGAAGGAACCTTGGTTTGGAACATAAAGTCTGAAATACACAAAATAGACTGTTTCTCTGCTGAAATCGCTTTTGAATTCCTTGGAATAGAAGGAATGTAGTGCGAAGAAAATACTGTGTAGAAGATACTCAAAAGAGAACTGTGACCTCCCATAGGCAGTTTGTAGGAAAAAAAACAATTAGATTGTATTTCATGGCCTTGCGTATAGAGCTACAGAGGCAAGAAGTCATGGAAGACCAAATGTTGGATAGGCAAAATCAAGATCAACTTGTCTCATAAAGAGATTCTGATAAGTGAAAAACCAAGACTAGTTGAGAACTGGCAATTAAGTTTATTGTCACCACTGAGCTGGTGAAAGAACATTTAGTATAAGTACTCAATGATCTTACTTCACCAAGAAAGAATGGATAAGACAACAGAAAATGTCCAAACTCCTTTGGAAACATGATCTGCTGAGTTACTAAGAGAGGAGAGAAGTGATCTGAATGAGAGGTGTTCCCTGTGCATTTGTCCTGATTTATGATATACTTGGGTACATGAAAAGAGTAAAGAGAACAGAAAATGATATTAATTATGGGTCTTATCTTCAGCAGGAATTAAAATCTACCTCATTATGGAGATTGTTGATTGTATATAGAAAAAAATTAGAGAAGAGTTTGTGATTGTAGTGTGGTTTGAGATCAATGTCCTAAACAGTACCAAGGAAATTTTGAAATGCATTGTCCTTACTTTTATTATATATTTGGAAACTGAGCAAGAAGTTTAAGAATGTGGGTTGTTCAGTTATAAAGAGCTACAAAAGCAAGTCCAGCTGAACTACTGTTGATATTGTCATGGGAAGATTAAATAATGAAATAATAATTGATATAAATGTTATGACAGAAAAACAGTGGAAAGAAAAAGAAATAAAACTTTAAGATTGAGATTTATTTACGGTAGAGTATAAAGCCAAGCTTTTGAGGTGTTGGATCACATGACCATTACTCAATCACAGCAATCTGACCCTTAAAATCATTCAGACCATTTGAATCAATTGACATCTTCTGATGGGGTGAAAGGTGTATGGATTGTAGTATGTCCTTCCCCCCCCCCACCGCTTCTTTTGTTATATACATTTTGGAGGTGGTGTTGCAGTTTTCCAGGCTCTACAGAAATCCCACCAATAAACACGTAAATATGTTATTTAAAGCAGGTCATTCATTAGCTACCAACTAACATCACACAGTGGATGAAGCCCAAAATTCACAATGATTTCAATTTGAAATATTTAAACCACGAGTGGAAAAGAGCAGAAAGTGGAAAGGAGTAGAAAGTGGTAATTATTTTTAAAAGTCTAAAAATATTAAAGTTATCATGACAAAAATGGCCAATCAGCAATATCATCTCAAAAACAAATGACTGACACTGGGATAATTAATGCTGCACTTTCAGTTGGGAAATTGTTACTCCAACCTCAGGTTAAAGTATCACAAATGGCATTATCGTCATTCCAGGCGTTATAGTTTAGGATGGAAGTACACTGAATTGGGGGACCAGGGAAATAATTATTTGAGGTTTGCATCACATATAGATAGGATGGTTAAGAAGGCATTTGATACTCTTGCCTTCATTGCTTAGACTTTCGAATATCGGAGTTGGGATGTTATGTTGAGTTGTACTGGACACTGATAAGACCTCTTCTGGAAAATTGCGTACAGTTCTGGTAGCCCTGCTATAGAAGGATATTATTAAGCTGGAGAGGCTTCAGAAGAGACTTACCAGGATGTTGCTGGGAATGGATGGCTTGAGCTATAAGGAGAGGCTGGATAGGCTGGGAAATTTTTCATTGGAGCGTAGGAGGTTGCAGGGTTACATTATAGAGGTTTTTTTAAATCATGAGGGGTATCGATAAGGTAAATGGAAGGTATCTTTTCCCTAAGGTGGGGAATTTCAAGAGGAGGGAGTATTTTTTTTTAAATTAGAGGAGAAGGATTTTAAAAAATGAGGGGCAATCCTTTTACATAGAGGGTGGTTCGTGTGTGGAATGAACTTCAAGATGAAGTGGTAGATATGGGTACTGTTACAACATTAAAAAGACGTTTACTTAAGTACATGAATACAAAATATTTGGACGGATATGGGCCAAGTACAGGCAGGTGGACCAGTTTGCTTTGGGATTATGGTTGACATTGACTGGTTGGGCCAAAGGGTTTGTTTTTATGCTGCATGACTCTATGACTGCCTCTGAATGCAAAACAGAAGTGGTCCCAAGTGGCTAAGGCATTTTAAAGGCTCAGTTAACTCCCTAGGGCTTTGTTCCAGGACTTACTTTTAAACATTAGGACTTCCAGCTATCTCATTTAATGCATTTAAGTTCCCTTTATGTTCATAATACTGGATAAAAATAAAAACAAACTGTATTCATAACCCAACATCAAAAATAGCTAATCCA
Source organism: Chiloscyllium plagiosum (assembly GCF_004010195.1). Lineage (NCBI taxonomy): Eukaryota > Metazoa > Chordata > Chondrichthyes > Orectolobiformes > Hemiscylliidae > Chiloscyllium > Chiloscyllium plagiosum. Next base: position 26,878,455 of record NC_057713.1, read on the forward strand.
TTAATGACCTTTTCAAGTTTTCAAATAAACTGTAAACTTACAAAACCCACTGTGACAATGATAGGTTGTGAAAAGCAGGCAAGTATTTAAATTAAATCATTTATAGTTATGTCAATAAAGAGCTATTGATATTTTTCATACCCTGAAGCAAATAATTTTGCCTTTAAGTTTCAAAAACGTAGCCACTTAAACAACTTGATAGCTGATATTTCTAGACCTTTTCTACTCTTCAACTTCTGTAAGACTTTCTTAAAGACTCCTGACCCTCACAATGTGAGATAAAATCCCTGCTCCAGTACAATTAAGTCAATTTGAACTAGCACTGGCTTCAAATAGTCCTGCTGAGTTCAGCTTTCCTTCATGTGGGAGTAACGCTGCAGACCCATTCCACCAGTAAAAATAAGGTCTGTCAGAAATGGAGGTGGAACTTTTGAGTTCAGACCCACCTGCCATTTAGAAGCTCCTTAGTCTCTCCACAACTCCAATAAAATTCAAGTCAACCTTTCAGGAGGAAAACTTTTACCCCAAACATGTCAGTTGATTCCAGGTGTAAATACTGCTGTCAAATGTTAAGGGTAATTTGTTTCAAAATAACATTTTTCAAAATAAAGACACTTTAATCAAATTATTTAGAAAAGTATACAAAGGATACTCAGTGGAAAATGAATGGAATAGAAAATGTAAATTTAGTGTGACTAAACTGATGGAATGTTTATTTATCTTTCTTTTATTCATTCATAGGATGTGGGCATCATTGGCCTAGCCAGCATGTATTACGCATGCCCAGTTGCCCTTGAGAAAGTGGTCGTGAGCTACCTTCTTGAATTGCTTCAGCCTTTGTGCTGTAAGTAAGGCACAATGCTATTAGTGAGTGAATTCCAGGATTTTGACTCAGTGATACAAAAGGAACAGTGATATATTTCCATGTTTGAATGAAGTGTTTTGGTCAATAAATTAACAGGAAATAATGAAATGCCTTAAGACTGAAAGAAAATCACAGTGGAGGGTACTATTGATACATTGTATCAATTCAAACCAGACTAATGCCATTTACAAGTTCACTGATGATGCCACCATAGTTGGTTGAATCTCAGATGGTGATGAAACAGACTACAGACAACAGGTGGAAGACCTGGAAAAATGGTTCACTGAGAACAACCTAGTTCTCAATTCTGGCAAAACCAAGGAACTCATTATTGACTTTCAGCGGATGTTACTCATGTCCCCCTACACATTAACAGCACAGAGGTGCAACGAGTGGACAGTGTCAAGCTCCTGGGAGTGGTCATCCACAACAAGCTTTCTTGTTGCACTGGTGGTCACACTGGTTACAAAGGCCCAATAACATCTCTTCTTCCTCAGGCAGTTGAGGAAATTTGGCATGATGGTGAATACCCTTGCCAACTTTCACAGGTGTGCCATCGAGAGCATTCTGTCTGAAATGTATCACTATCTGGTATGGCAACTGTCACATTCAAGATCAGAGACGGTCACAGAGAGTGGTGAACTCAGCCCGGGCAATCACAAAGGCCAACCTCCCATCTATAGAATCCATCTACCAGGCCCGCTGTCAAGGAAAGGCCGCCAGCATTCTCAGCATTCTCAATCCCACCCTGGCAATGTTTTTCTACAACCTGTCACAGGGTTAGAAGGTTGGGTGAGCAAGTTTGCGGATGATACGAAAGTCGGAGGAGTTGTTGACAGTGAGGAAGGATGTGGCAGGTTACAGCAGGATATAGAGAAGCTGCAGAGCTGGGCAGAAAGGTGGCAAATGGAATTCAATGTAGCTAAATGTGAGCACTGGTGGTCACACTGGTTACAAAGGCCCAATAACATCTCTTCTTCCTCAGGCAGTTGAGGAAATTTGGCATGATGGTGAATACCCTTGCCAACTTTCACAGGTGCGCCATCGAGAGCATTCTGTCTGAAATGTATCACTACCTGGTATGGCAACTGTCACATTCAAGATCAGAGACGGTCACAGAGAGTGTTGAACTCAGCCCGGGCAATCACAAAGGCCAACCTCCCATCTATAGAATCCGTCTACCAGGCCCGCTGTCAAGGAAAGGCCGCCAGCATTCTCAGCATTCTCAATCCCACCCTGGCAATGTTTTTCTACAACCTGTCACAGGTATAGAAGCTTGAACACACAGCCGGTTTTGAAACAGTTTCTACCCTACTGTTGTTAGAATACTGAATGGATTTGCAAACTCTTAGCATTTGGCTGTACCTGTGTTTTTTGTTTTTGCTGCTGTTGACCGATTATTTACTTATCTATGCTACTTAACTCTGTGATCTGCCTGTATTGCTCACAAAACAAAGCTTTTCACTGTGTCTCAGTACACATGACAATAAATTCAATTCAATTCAATTTAATTATGCTTTACAGAGACTTGCTTGATAGAACTCTACTGAAGATAGCATGGTGATTCATTATTCACAGAATCACACACGACAGGAGGAAGCCATTCAATCCACCACAATTATGTTGGTTTGTTGAAAGAGCCAACAAATTATTTAATATCAAAGGTGGTACAGAAGAGAGAAGAGAGAGAGAGTTAAGCAAGGAATTATAGATATTTAAGAGATAAAAGGCAAGGCCATCAATAATACATTGATGAAAACATGGGACATGGCCAAAATTGGAGGAGAACAGAAATCCTGGAACATGGTAGGATCAAAAGAGGTTACAGAGGAAGAAGGCAATGGTTTGATTTGAAAACAAAAATGAGAAAAGGAGAGTAACAGGGTAGTTGTTATGGGGGAGTTTAACTTTCCAAATATTGACTGGAAATGCTGTACTTCAAGTACTTTAGATGGGTCAGTGTTTGTCCAATATGTGCAGGAGGGTTTCCTGACATTGTATATAGATACTGGAAAAGTGCAGCAGGTCAGGCAGCATCCAAGAAGCAGGAGAATCAACATTTCGGGCATGAGCCCTTCTTCAGGAATCCTGAAGAAGGGCTCATGCCCGAACCGTCGATTCTCCTGCTCCTTGGATGCTGCCTGACCTGCTGCGCTTTTCCAGCAACACATTTTCAGCTCTGATCTCCAGCATCTGCAGTCCTCACTTTCTCCCCACAGTATATAGATAGCCAACAAGAGGCAAGACCACATTGGATTGGGTACTGGATAATGAACTCAGCCAAGTGTTAGATTTGGAGGTGGGTGAGCACTTTAGTGATAGTGACCACATTTCGGTTATGTTTACTTTAGTGATAGAAAAGGATAGGTATATACTGCAGGTCAAGGGTTATAGCTGAGGAAAAGGCAATTATGGTGCAATTAGGCATGATTTAGGATGCATAGGATGGAGAAGGAAACTGCAGGAGATGGGCACAATTGAAATGTGGACCTTGTTCAAGGAACAGCTACTGCGTGTCCTTGATAAGTATGTACCTCTCAGGCAGAGAGGAAGTGGTGGAGCAAGGGAACCGTGGTTTACTAAAGAAGTTAAATCTTTTGTCAAGAGGAAGAAGGAGGATTATGTAAAGATGAGACGTGAAGACTCAGTTAGGGCACTTGAGAGTTACAAGTTAGCCAGACAGGATCTAAAGATACAGCTAAGAAAAGCCAGGAGGGGACATGAGAAGTCTTTGGCAGATAGGATCAAGGAAAACCCTGAAGCTTTCTATAGGTATGTTAGGAATAAAAGAATGACTGGAGTTAGCTTAGGACCAGTCAAGAATAATAGTGGGAAGTTGTGTGTGGAGTCCAAGGAGATAAGAGAAGCTCTAAATGAATATTTTTTGTCAGCATTCACACATGAAAATGACAATGTTGTTGAGGGGAATACTGAGATACAGGCTACTAGACTGGAAAGGATTGAGGTTCATAAGGAGGGGGTGTTAGCAATTCTGGAAAGTGTGAAGATAGGTAAGCCCCCTGGGCTGGATGGGATAAAATTACCTGGAGATAGGGAGGAGATTGAAGAGCCTTTGGCTTTGATCCTTATGTTGTCATTGTCTACAGGAATAGTGCTAGAAGACTGAAAAATAGCAAACATTGTCCCCTTGTTCAAGAAGGGGAGTCAAGACAACCCTAGTAACTATAGACCAGTGAGCCTTACTCCAGTTGTGGGAAAAATGTTGGTTAGGATTGTAAGAAATAGAAAGGAATAAGTTGATTTGGGATTGTCAACACAGTTTTGTGAAGGGTAGGTCGTGCCTCACAAACCTTATTGAGTTATTTTAGATGGTGACCAAACAGGTGGATGAGGATAAAGCGGTTGGTATGGTGTATATGGATTTCAGTAAAGTGTTTGATAAGGTTCCCCACAGTAGGTTATTACAGAAAACACAGAGGCATGGATTTGAGGATGATTTAGGGGTTTGGACCAGACATTGAATAGTTGTAAGAAGACAGAGAGTGGTGGTTGATGGGAAATGTTCATCTTGGAGTTCAGTTACCGCAAGAATCTGTTTTGGGGCCACTGCTATTTGTCATTTTTATAAATGACCTGGATAAGTACGTAGAAGAATGGGTTAGTCAATTTGTAGAAGACACTAAGGTTGATGGAGGTGTGAACAGTGCAGAAGAATGTTGCAGATTACAGAGGACATAGATAAGCTGCAGAGCTGGGCTGAAAGGTTCGAAATGGAGTTTAATGTGGAAAAGTATGAGGTGGTTTACTTTGGAAGGAGTAAGAGGAATACATAGTACTGGATTAATGGTACGATTCTTCGTAGTGTGAATGAGCAGAGAGATTTTGGTGTCCATGTGCATAGATCCCTGAAAGTTGCCAACCAGGTTGATAGGGTTATTAAGAAGGAGTACAGTGTGTGAGCTTTTATTGGTAGATTGAGTTTCAGAGCCATGAGGTCATGTTACAGCTGTACAAAACTCTGGTGCGGCCACACTTGGAGTACTGCACACAATTCTGGTTGTTGTATTATAGAAAGGATGTGGAAGCTTTGGAAAGGGTGCGGAGGAGATTTACCAGGATGTTGCCTGGTATGGAGAGAAGGTCTTAGGAAAGGCTAAGGGACTTGAGGCTATTTTTGTTAGAGAGAGGAAAATTGAGAGGTGACTCAATAGAGATATACAAGATGATCAGAAGATTTGAAAAGGGTGGACAGTGAGAGCCACTTTCCTCAGATGGTGATGGCTAGCACAAGGGGATATAGCTTTAAATTTAGGGGTGATAGATATAGGACAGATGTCAGAGGTAGGTTCTCTCCTCAGAGAGTAGTAAGGGCGTGGAAGGTTCTGCCTGCAACAGTAATAGACTCACCAACTTTAAGGGTGCTTAAATGGTCCATGGATAAACATATGGATGATAATGGAATAATGTAGGGTACATGGGCTTCAGATTGGTTTCACTGGTCGGCGTAATCTCAAGGGCTGAGGGGCCTGTACTGCGCTATAATATTATATGTTCTATGTTCTGTACTCTGTGGGGATTCCCTCTAGGTACTCCCGCTTTCTCCCAAAGTTCTCCTTCCATGGTCCAGGTTAGGTGGATTCTCCATGGTAAATGGCCCACAGTATCCAGGATGTGCAGGCTAGGTGAATTTGCCATTGGAAATGCAGGGTTACAGAAACAAGGTAGAGGGGTTGGGCCTCAGGTCGAGGATCAGTGAAGAATGGCCTGCTTCCACAGAGTAGGGATTTTCTGATTCTTTCATATTTGAACTGACATTATTTGTGATTGTGCAACAGTTAAGATTTCAGATTTAAGTCAATGATTGATTGTGAGGGAAAACAAATTCACCCAAAGGGTGGTGGGAATCTGGAACTCGCTGCCTGTAAAGTGGTAGATGCAGAAATCCCTATAACAATGAAATATTATTTAGCCATACACTTGCAATAGAACGCAATGAGCCAACTGCTGGAAAAAGTATTCAGAATAGTTAGGTGGTTGTTTTTTTGTCTGGCATACTTAATGGGCCAGAGGGCCTTTTCCTGTTCTGTGGGCCTCCATGACTCTGACTTCTCAAGATCAGTTGCCAAATGGTACTCATCAACACCATTTGGTTGAGTATTATCAATCTCAGTAGCAGGCATATTGATAGAACTAATATCGCAACAAGATCTTGCAAGTTACAAAAAAATAAGCTATATTACACAAACATACTCATTAGAAGTCCGACTTTTGTCCCTGCCTAACAAATAACCTGGAAAAAGCCAAAATTGACAACTCCTTATTTAGCCAGTTATCAATCTTATTGCTTTGAAGTTTTACTCGAAAGCTGTTTCTCAATTGATGATGAAAAATGAGTCTATCACCTGAATTATTGATTCTGAGTCTTAATAATGTTTCAACAAAAGCCACACAAGAAAGTTGCGAAAAAGCAAGTTCATTTTTAAATTGGTTGAAGAGGCAGGAGGCAATAGAATACTGTCTCCAGAGACATCATTAGGCAGAAAGACAGATTCTAATTTATCACCAAAAAGCCTTCTGGTTCTCCAGCAACTGGATGGTCCTTTGCACAACTTGCCATTCTCTTTGACCAAAATAAGTCATAATAAACCTGTCATGGAAGTGTACAATTAATCATATTCCTTGCACCCTAACCATTGTCATAACAATTAATATTAATCTTTTCTGTACCATTGGATTGAATTTGGGTTACAGGTAAACATGAATCAAACTAAGCCTCACCTGGTGCTGCAGCAGTCAAACAATATGAGAAAGAGGCTGAAATCATGTTGACCTGTTTTATTGATTAATGTCCTGAGGAATATGACTGTTATAAAGAAATATGACAAGCTTCAAGAATCAACGCTGGAGTTAACTGGCTGAGTTATAGCTTCTTCACTGTTTTTGTAGGTAAATGCAATTTTCAATGTGTTCCAAAAACTCTCCAATTAGAACATCACAATTTCAATCCATGGTCAGAGTTGGATTGAATAAAATATTGATTGATCTCTGAATTCTCAGGACACCTTGGATATCTCTTTATTGGCTGATGTTACCCATAATTTACCAAGTCTGCTGTTATTGCTGTTAAGTATTTTGATTCCTTAATAGAACATAGACAAAATGGCCACTTGGTGATTTTTTTTTTGTTCACTGGTAATTAAAATCAACAGCTTGAAAGTTTTCATGCTCTTCTAGATGAAAAAAGTCTTAGACCTTGAGAATATAGAAGGAGCAGATGTAGGCCATTCGATCCATCGAGACTGCTCCACTATTCAATGAAATCATGACTAATCTCAACACCATTTTCCTGCCTTTTCCCTAATCTTTGATTCCCTTACTGATTAATGATCTATCTATCTCAGCCTTAAATATAGTTAATAGTCCACCCTTGACAACCCTCTGTGGTAAATAATTCCACAGATTCATTGTCCTCTGAGAGAAAAATAAATCCTCATCCCTGTTTTAAATGGATGACTTCTTATTCTAAGATAATGCCAACTGTTCCTATACTCATCCACAAGTCAAAACAACCTTTCCACATCTACTTTGTCAAGATCCTTAAGAATATTACATGTTCCAGTAAGTCTCCTTCCAATCTTCTAAACATTTATTTTAAATTCAGTCATGGAATGTGGCCATCGATGTCTGGATTAATCACCCATCTCTAGATGTCCTATCCAGCTGGTAAGCTGTTTTTGAACTGCTGCATTACATTTGCTGTACTTAGACCAACAATGCCATTCGGGAGGAAGTTGAATACAAGCTGAACCTACCCAATCTCTCCTCAGACGATACTTCCTCTATAGCTAGGACTAACCTTAATGAACCTTCTCTGAACCACAAATGCCCAGAAATCTTTCCTTAGATAAAGAAACCAAAACTGTTCACAGTATTGCAGCAGTGATCTGACTAGTACTTTGTATAGTTTCAACATGACCTCCTTACATTTATAATATAATACCTTCGAAATAGAGGCAAGCATTCCATTTTGATTCCTTAATAGAACATAGAACATAGAACAATACACGCAGAACAGGCTCTTCAATCCTCGATGTTGCACCGACTTATGACCTAATCTAAGCCCATCCTCCTACATTATCCCATCATCATCCATGTGCTTATCCAAGCATTGTTTAAATCTCCCTAATGTGGCGGCTGAGTTAACTAGATTGGCAGGCAGGGCATTCCACACCCTTGCCACTCTTTGAGTTAAGAACCTGCCTCTGACATCTGTCTTAAATCTATTACCTCTTAATTTGCAGCTATGCCCCCTCATACAAGCCAATGTCATCATCCCAGGAGAAAAGACTCTCACTGTCCACCCTATCCAATCCTCTGATGATCTTGCATGTCTCTATTAAATATCCTCTTAGCCTTCTTCTCTCCAATGAGAACAGATCCAAGTCCATCTGCCTTTCCTCATAAGACCTTCCCTCCAGACCACACAACATCCTGATAAATCTCCTCTGTACCTTTTCTAATGCTTCCACATCCTTCTTGTAATGGGGCGACCAGAAGTGTACATAATATTCCAAGTGAGGACGCAGTTGCAGCCTGACATCACTGCTCCGGAACTTAATCCCTCTACCATTAAAACCTAACACAGTGTATGCCTTCTTAACAGCACTATCAACCTGGGTGGCAACTTTCAGGGATCTATGCACATGGACACCAAGACCCCCTGCACATCCACACCAGCAAGAATCTTTCCATTGACCCAGTATTCTGCCTTCCTGTTATTCTTCCCAAAGTGAATCACCTGCACTGAGCTCCATTTGCCACCTCTCAGCCCAATTCTGCAGCTTATCCAAGTCCGCCTGCAACCTGCAACATTTTTCCACACTGTCCACCACTCCACTGACATTAGTGTCATCTGCAAACTTACTAACCCATCCACCTATGCCTGCGTCCAAGTCATTTATAAAAATGACAAACAGCAGTAGTCCCAAAACAGATCCTTGTGGCATGCCATGTGTAACTGGACTCCAGGCTGAATATTTTCCATCAACCACCATTTGCTGCCTTCTTACAGAAAGCCAATTCCAAACTGCTAAATTACCCTCCATCCCATATCTCCACATTTTGTCCAATAGCCTACCATGTGGAACCTTATCAAAGGCTTTACTGAAGTCCATGTACACCACGTCAACTGCCCTATCCTTATCCACATGCTTGGTCACCTTCTCAAAAAACTCAATCAGGTTTGTGAAACACAATCTACCCTTGACAAAACCATGTTGACGATCTGCAATCAAATTGTTGCTTGCTAGATGACATCCTGTTCTTTTTCTCAGGGGTGGTAAATGGGATCTAAGTCAATGTGTTGTTGATAGATCTCTAGTGGGAATGCCATGCTTTTTGGAATTCTCGTGCATGTCTCTGTTTGGCTTGTCCTAGGATGGATGTGTTGTCCCAGTCGAAGTGGTGTCCTTCCTCATTTGTTGATTAATACCTACTGAATGCAGATGATAGTTTTTTTTGTGATATATTTATGAGGACCCACCAAATCTCTTTATGCTGCAGCTTTCTGTAGACTTTCTCTGTTAAAGTAATAATCAGCTCTTCTATTCTTCCTACCAAAATCATAATCTCACATTTTTCCACAATATATTCCAACTGTCATTTTTTGCCCACTTATCTCATGCATCCATATCTCTCTGCATACTCCTTCTGTCATCCTCACTATTTTAATTTTTGTTTCAGCCACAAACCTGCCAATAGACCTTCACTTCCTTCAGCCAAGTCTTTAATATATATTGTGAATGATTGTGAATCCAGCATTGATCGCTGTGGCATTCCATTAGTTACAGGCTGACTTCCTGAAAATGCATCCTTTATCTTAACTCCATGTCTTCTGTTAATTATCCAGAACTCGATTTGGTTAATATACTATTCCCAACACATGAGTTCTTTTTAAGTAGGCATATGGATGTTACCTTATCAAAAGACTTCTAGAAGTCCAAATATATGACATCTATAGGTGTCCCTTATTCACACTGCTTGTTAATTCCTCAAAGAACAATAATAAATTTGTCAGGCATAATTTCTCCTTCATGTAGTCATATCGACCAGGCTTGACTATGTTCCAATGCTTTGGTATGACATTATTTATAACAAACTTTATATTTTTCCAATAACAAATGTTGAGCTAATTGACCAATAGTTATCTGCTTTTTTTGTCTTCCTCCATTTTCAAATAACTTTGTTATACTGGTAGTTTTACAATTCTCATGGATTTTTTCAAAATCTAAAGATTCTTGGAAGATTAACATTGGTATTTCCACAGCGACTTGCATTAAATTCCTAGAATGCAACCTATCAGGTCCAGGGGACTTAATTGTCTTTACCCTCATTGGTTTTCCAAGTATGTTTTCTTCAGTGATAGTTGCTGCTTTTATTCCTTCTCTCCTTCTAGTCCCTTGATTATTTAGTATTTTTGGAATTCTATCATGAAGAAACTTTAAAATAAGTCCATAACTGGAATGGTACAAGAATTAAAGTATACTCACATCTGCAAAAAAAGGAAAACCATAAATCCTTAAGAAATAAGAAGTGGAGTAGGCTGCTTGGCCCTCAAGATTGCTCTGCCTTTCAATGAGATCATGGCTAGTCTGACATTCCTCATGTCCACTTTCCTGCCCTTTCTACCCAACCCCATCAATTCCCGCAGTGATCAGGAATCTATGTATCCCAGTCCTAAATATACATGAGAAAGTGGCTGCCTTTGTCACAGAACAAACAAATATCACTTCACTTATCGATAACACAAAGAACTGCAGATGCTGGAAATCAGAAACAGATATTCAGAAAAACAGAAATTGCTGCAAGCCTGGCAGCATCTGTGGAGAGAAAACAGAGTTAACATTCCTGAATTCAAAACCTTAACTCAGCTTTCTCTCCACAGATATTACTTCGTGCTCCTCTCACACACAGCTGCAGCCATATTTATTAGGTTACTCAAAGTGGTTTTCTATGCTACAACTTCCTTCACTTCTGTAGACACTGACAGACTGGGGTATGGCTCCATATAGGTAACAAGAAAGAGATCTGGACTGAAGGTAGGTAGTTTGAGGAAGACTCATCTTGTCAAAGGCTAACAAACCCAGGTATATATTTTGCAGCCAACTAGAAGGTCTAGGAAACCCTGGCTATTGTTCCCTTTTGCTGTCACCAAGTGGTCAGTTATAAATCAAATCTAGAATCTTCCTACTGTTGTGCGTAGGACACATCACATAGTTTATTTAACTACAGAGAGAATCAAGAAAGTGCCACTTGAAAAGGGTCTAACCCACAACAGCGCAAAGTATGCACTGTAATAGACTTGATGACTGCAGCAACTGTGTACAAACTGAAATATTCAAGTCTTCATTTAGCTTTTTTCTACTGAAGTGATTATGTTCATGCTTTTTCGGCAGTTGAGCACTGCAGGCCAATCTCAGGAGGCCACTAAAACTGATGAATACAGAGGGATGGAATGAAGCACATCGAGAGGAGATTATTAGTTATCTGTTACCACTGTAGATGAAGCAAATGCGCCGTTTCCCCCTCCCGCCAACAAGAATGGTGATTCTGTATTGCCAATAAAAGCTAATTACAGCTGAGGACATTGCCATTATTGTATGAGATTTCTCCACACATTGGCAGCCGTTGTGTGTCATTAGGGCACCATTATCAATAAACAAAAGATCATTCATGGATCATTTACTCGGCAAGAGAAATAATTAGATGTTGCTAGTCTGGGATGTTACTTTCTGAGGGGAAATCAGGCCAGTTATAAAGAGGAAACCATAACTTGTTATAACATCAATAAAAAGAAATGCATGCATTTGACAAGTTAAATTTTGTGCATCACTGGCCATGATTAAAGTTTTATTCTATATTTTAACATATTTGTTGATAATTTAAGGGAATATTGTTAGTCACTTTTTTTTCTTTCTGCCTGTTATTCCCATTGTCCCAATTTCTTAAGACTAAGTGGCTAATAACTGAAAAATCTATTTGGTTCTAATGGGCTAAACATCATAATAGGAAAACAAATGCATAAAAATTTTCTTTCCATTTTCCAGGTAAAGGAACCTCTAACCCAGAAATGCCATTAAAATGAAAGTATAGTAATTATTGAATCACCAGAAAACTCTCAGAATCCCCATGATTAAAAATAAGAATTTGATTTGTTTGTGAAAGTTTTGAGAATTATACACACACAAACACACATGCACACACACGTACACACATGCGTACACACATACAAGCACACTGACACACGCGCAAGCACACAGATATACACACAAGCATGCACAAAAGCACACACACACATGCAAAAACATCACTGATTCTTCTCATTTCCATTTTTAAACACTCTTCAACTTATGTGTCTAATGGTTAGCCAGAAATAAGTCACAGTTTCAAATCTAAATCAATATTAAATGATGCCATTAAGATCCTGTCACCATTTTGATATGTACCAGTACTGCTCCTTCCTATTCTTCATTTCTGTTCATCTCTAAAATGCTGGAATGTTTTGGGAGACAAAATGACTGTCAGACATTCTGAACAGTCACAATCTTTCCAACAATATCTGTTTTACATGGGGTCCCTTGCTTGGTGGAGGAAGAGGAGCCACAAGAAGCTGACAGCTGTAGCTGGAAGGAGAACAAATAGAAGAAGGTGCTCTCACAGCAATTATTTGCCTTTAAATAGAGGACACTTTCAGTCCATTGAAGAGCAGGTCAGGAATGGACTACAGTTTCTAGGAGCTGTCATATCATTGTGTCACTCCTGGTACAAGAATATTACTGCTAGCTGCCACAGGCAACTCAGCACCATATGTTATCATCACAGTCACTTTTGAATCTCAGCATATTCAACATTAGCTCCTATCACAATTTATCACTATTATTCCCCTAAGTTCATTTCTCTAATTATACTTCTTAGCACCTCTTGCACAGTAACATTGACCAAAGTAAAAGGAGCTATCCACAAGCTCTCTGCCCATATGCATATTGCCAATTATACCTTCAAAAGAGGGCTCTAAATAGTCAGGAATGTAAATAACATGAAGCAACCCATAGCCCCTTCAGCATCAATGGAAAATGAGTTTAGAAATAATAGCAATGTACATTCAGGTGGACAATTTGCCGTAAGGCATTTTCCTGCTAAAGCATGCACCACTTTCATCCCTCTGCGCCATAAAGACTTGGCAAAACATGAAAGTGGCAAGGAAGCTGTCAATGTGTGGAAAAAGTTAAGATCTTAGGCTTTTTAATTATAGTATTTTCCTCACCCAAATATAGGATTATGGGGGCTTACTTCAACTTTGATTATAAAACCTGAATCAATTACTATTAAAGACTGCATTTGAGAGAGTCAATAGAAAGATTGATTAGTTAGAAGACCCATTCCACATGCAAGTATATTTTCACAAATTCTACAGAATTTATTAAGTTTATCATAACAAGTATTAAAACCAATACAAAAAATACAATGAATGTGATACTGGACACAGGTCACCTTTCCTGTTCTCTTGACTAAAGTTCTCATTCTGTCTTCAGTCTTCCTTTCGGTGTCAAACACTGCTCAGAATCACTGCTTATTAACCCTTGCTAGCTACTACTTGCAAGTGCATGATCCTGCGGTGTACTATACTCTGATCAGCTTGCCAGTTCATGGACACCACATAATCAGTCTCAGATTGGCTAAACAGTGTATTCCTGTGTCCAAATAAGCATCATAATGACATCATTTCCTATTATCTAATTCATTCTTTGACATGCCAAGCACTTTGTAAGATCACTGTTTTAGTAACAGTTTATCTCTCTTATCTTACAACTTCTATATGCCTCTTCCAGAAACATTTGACACCGGTAGATCATTGTATGCACTTGTTTACAGCATGCACTAATACCTCTTAATATTTTGTTGTCATCCCAAATATCTCAACTAATACATTTTGTTATTCTGGAAAATTCAAACATAAATCACCATCTGCGACTCCATAAGTGCTGATGCCTCGAATAAATTAAATATCAACATTACCATAAAAGCTTTTAGCAAGACTAAACCATTTCAAAGAATACCTCTGTCCTTAAGTAAAATGCTATACCTCAAAACGTTTTTAGCCTAAGTTTAAATAGGATTGAGCTATTAAAGAAACCATAAAAGAAAAAAATTAACCTAGCTATATAAATTCCTTCCTTACAACAAGTGTCTCACAAATAATCACAATTTAACAAAATATAATTCAATTTCTTACTTGTTTAATCAAAGTTATAAATTATTGAAAAAAAATTATATACAGCTGCTAAACAGCCAGCACTGCTCCCGCTTACCTAACCCTCCAGACTGTCCAATGTGTGCAAAAAGCTTTCTAAGATGACTGTTGTTATAAAGTGAAATTTACAGAGTTTCCCCTCTCTGAATCAATCAGTCCTTTTTACTTTTTTTCTCAGTTCTGTTTGTTCTATCTCTCTTTTTGAAGCGAAGGCTCAAATGCCACCAGGGCGTGGGGAAACAAAGAGTGTAATGATATCCAAGAGCACGGTACATGTGTGAGGCCATGTCCGTTTGTGTTGTCTGTCATTACACTTTCACAAATGCAATCATCACCATGCATGAAAGGACAGTGGACAGAGACAGACCCAGAGTTTCTATAGGAATAATAAAATCATAGAATCCCTCCAGTGTGAAAGTAGGTCACTCAGCCCATCAAGCCCACCCTCTGAAAAGCATCCAGCCCAGACCTGACTCCCACCCTAGCCCTGCATTTCTTAAAGCTAATCCACCTATCCTGCACAGCCCTGGAATCTATGAGTAATTTTGCATGGCCAATCCAGCTAACCTACACATCTTTGGACTGTGGGAGGAAAACCACACAGGCACAGGACAAGCTCACAGACTCTACACAGATAGTTATCCCAAGGGTGGAATCGAACCCAGATCCCCAGCACCATGAGGGAGCAGCACTGACCACTGAGCCACCAATGATTGAGTTATCGTTACCTAAGATCTCATCACACACATATCATTGCTACATACTCACATTTAAAATGAGGTATTGTGTGTCCTCTGTAGGTTCCAAGGGAGAATTGCAGAATTGATAAATGATAGTTAAGAGAAGCTTCAAGAAATTTGGATGTGCAGCATTTATCCAGTAAAAGCAGTAACTCACGAGTTGCGAGATTGCAAGAAGATTACAATTCATTAAAAAAAAGGAGCATCTCATTCAAAAAGCCAAATCTTGACTGATGAAGGAATATTTCTGGCAATTTGAAAAAGCAGACTGCAGCCATGATTAGAAATCTTCAGCCGAGAAGGAAATTATGAGCTTTATCCTCACTGTATTTTTATTAATTTAATAATGACATGAATCATTGTAAACCTAATGGTTTGGCAAAGTAAAATACATCTTGTTTTTCTCAAGCTTGATGCTGACGCTGGGAATGATCAAGTCCATGATTATCCATATCCCTTTACCCTGATTTAAACGTTTGTGCAGTGGCCAATGGAGTGAGCAGAGTTTCAGTCTTGTTAGCAGTGGAAACGACAGAACCATTTGCAGTCCAGAAGTAGTAATTATTTGCTCCAAATAAGCCATCCAAAGTTATTCATTAGATAAAAAGCAGGCAGTTTGGACATGGGCAGAAGAGGGATTCACAATCATGAGTAGGGGAGCTTGGGCGGCAAATGTCCAGACATTTTAACTGGGGAAATCATAGAATCAGAGAGTCATGCAACATGGAAACAGATCTTTCGATCCAACCAGTCCATGCCAAACATAATCCCAAACTAAACTGGTCCCACCTACCTGAGCTTGCCAATAGCCTTTCAAACATTTCTGTAAATGATTCCACCAATGGTAGTAAAGGCATATAATGCATCACAGAAACAACAGTAAATAAATATAGGCCTTACCAATCTATATAAGCCTAATAGATTCTTTTAAAATAGAGGAGTTGGAGAGTTGGCAAAACAGACACTAAGCTCTTCTGTTATTTTGGATTTGGACTGGATTCAAAGTGATGGACTTCAGTTCGGAATCAGATATTTTGGAAGGAATTTTAATAGATTGTGTGTCTTTGATCTCTCCAGCAGTTTAAATTAGCAAATTAGTCATCTCAATCAATCAGAAGAAGCAGAATATAGCCACAACTGGAAAGGTCCACAGGCCAGAAGGAGGTTATGAGCAGGATTTTTGCAATTTTGTTACAGATTGATGACTTAGCTTAGGGTATTAAAGCAAACTACTCAAGGCTTAAAGTAATCAAGAATTAGAAGCAGGGAAATAAAAGAAATTAAATCCCATTCTGATGGCACAATGATAGTTTTCCTACCTCGAGACCAGGTTCACATTCCATTTCAGAATAAGATGACTGTGGCTGTGTGCCATGAGATGACCAAACAGGTTGATAAAAATACATTATATAGGGCTGAATTTTACAGGGTCAGGAGCACATTGCTCTTCACCCCTTAGAACAAAGTCAGTCCTGAAAAGACTGACTTCAAACAAGGCCATCCCACAGCCATAGTGCAGTCTCATCAACAATAATGAGGTGAGTGTTTATCTTTCACCCCTCAGTATGATGAAGTTCAACACTCAAGGATTCCATCAATCTAAGTAACAGGTCACACTAGCAATCCTAGCAGCACAAAAGGACACTGCAGGATTACAAGGAAGCTATGGAGGTCAATGTTGGCCAGCAGACACAGGTAAATCCCAGACTTTAAAGGGGCAGGAAGCGTTCAGGCACACTTGGGAAGGGAGGGGCATGGAGGCCAGGCAGGAAGGAAAATAAGAGTAACAACTTGGTAGGTGTCCCCCAGATATGCACATGAAATGTCCCTAACTTCCTTGCCACCTTCACAATTTTTTTTTAAACACTCTATCATCTGAATCTTGTCTACCAGCCGCTGCTCAGCATTTTATGGCCATGAAGGTAGATCAAGAGCCTTATGTGGACAATAATTGGTCTTTTCCTATACCCTTTATTTCTGGGTATACAGTACTGGGTTGAAATCAGGTTGCAATAAAATTATCTGCCTCCTTTCTATTCTGAGAATTTATTCTCTCTCCATCTACCAACCCAGCCGGTGAGATTCAGGATTAAGATCCACTTTCAAATAGGTGACAGCAGAACAAGAAGTAAATCCACAAAGTTGTGAGCATTCTGATGAAAAGTCGTAGCCTGAAATGTTAACTCATGTCACAGACATTGCCAGACCTGCCAGTTATTTGCAGTATTTTCAGTTTTTATATCATATTAAGAGAAGTAAAAATGGGCTGTTTAATTGTGATTCTCATTCCTGTGACTGAAGGAAGATAATGAACCACCAGCAATGTCAGAGCTATAGCTCATGTCAGTCTGTGCAATGTACTATAATATGCAGCTTTGGTACTTCTCCTGGGGAACTGGGCTTTGCTGACCCTGAAGTTGTACTAAAGTGAGCTGTGACAATCAAAATTTGAGTAGAATTTTGTTTTGGGTTCCATCGTGCATTGTACATTTTTCTAGGTGCTGTACATCAGAAGCTGCTTATGCATAATGATGTTTGTGCAGAATCAGTGCAACTTGCTTGGCACACAGGAATTTATTTAAATGTTACTCAACCACAAATCTTTTGACCTTTTTGATTTTTCATTCATTTATAAACTATATCATAATCACAAATTTATGTTGTGCAACCAAAGAAAAAATGGAAATCTTGTATTCTGTCATTTGTGATACTGTAACAACCAAAAGGGAAATGTATAAATATTTGAAAACTGTGATCACGTGACGGATGTTGGAAAGTTGTGTTCGCCATCACAAAGGAGCAACCAGTTGGCAGCTGCCAAAGAAAACCCCACAAGCCTCACGTGTGTTTCAGTTTACTTGGTTTGAAATGAAGTTGGAGGATTTGTTCAGCACTCAACTACAGGCCTATAACAGGCATTGAGGCATTCAGTATGGCCGTCCGAATATTCCATATAAGTTCAAATCACTCGATATAGATTAGTCAGAGACCTCTTCCCATATGTAAATAAGAAACATAGAACCTAATTGAAGAGCATTTACAAGATTGGTCTGCTATACATGGAACCAGAAATGATTGCTCTGCCCAGCACGTTTAGATAACACCCAGTCTTCTACAATCACCTTCCCCCTCCTGACTGTGTGTCCTCACTACCTCCTCCGTCAAACCCTCTCATATGATCAGCTTTCTTTTTCCTCATTACTTCTTCCCTTTCCCAAATGCCTCTGGCTCCCACCAACTGGAGGATCACTGCTGGCAGGGCAGCAGCTGGAAATCTAACTCAGCTTCACCAGTAAAATAAAACAAAGAACTGCTGATGCCGGAGAACTGAAACAAAAACAGGAACTGCTGGGAAACTCAGCAGCTCTGGCAGCAACTGTGGAATTAAAAACGGGGTAAGTGCTTTGGGTCCATTTGACCTGAACAATCAGGAATGCTCATCAGGATAATCTTATGAAATGACCAGCACAAAAACAGTCACTAGCTTCAGTAAAATTGCCACTACTATAACATTTAAATTGTATTAATAGAAGGATGCAATACAAATTAGAAGAACTTTGCAAATGGTATTGTTAAACTCCGTCTGGAATACTGTATGCTACTCCTATCAGCCCAGCTGAATAAAAATATTATTGAATTTGATAAAATACAAAGATATGGGTAGTAAGGATAGTTTCAGAAATTATAATGTATATATATTATAATGATTCGGAGATGCCGGTGTTGGACTGGGGTGTACAAAGTTAAAAATCACACAACACCAGGTTATAGTCCAACAGGTTTAATTGGAAGCACACTAGCTTTCGGAGCAACGCTCCTTCACCAGGTGATGAAGGAGCATCGCTCCGAAAGCTAGTGTGCTTCCAATTAAACCTGTTGGACTATAGCCTGGTGTTGTGCGATTTTTAACTTTATATATTGTAAAGTTGCAATGTATTGAAGATACATTAGGGGCATTTAAGCGAATCTTGTATAGTCACATGGATGATAGTAAAATGAAGGATATGTAGGTTAGTTTGATGTTAGAGTGGGATAAAAGGTTGGCACAACTTCAAGGGCCAAAGGGCCTACACTGTGCTGTACAGTTCTATGTTGTCTGTATTTTGAAATTGAGGGATTAAGGAAGATGAGTTAAATAATTGATAACATTAAGATAGCTTAATTAGTCTTTAAAATTATAAATTAAACTGAGAAACTGATTGAGACAAATTATTCACTCTGGCAAAACGTTTGAATAGTGAGACACAGGCTACAGTGGAGACCATTGGGTCAAAAGAATAAGCCAGACGGTGTTACTTTCATCCAAAGATTAAAAGGACTGTAGAGAACTTTCTTAAAGAAGAAATAGTGTGAATTAGTTCAAAAGTTAATTACATGTCTTTCCGATGTGAAAGTGGAGTCAGGGATATTGTGAGAAGGCAAAAACTAGCAGCTACCCCAGCACCAGTACACTGTCTTATCCACAGCACCCTTTCCCCTTCCCTCCCCTTCTATAAAATCAAACTTTTGTTGAGGTTAGGATCATTGGATCATTAAGAGCCAAATTGCTGTAGGAGTGATTATACATAAATGATAAAACTCATTCACTTATCTGGGTCAGCTGGTCCACAACAGCAGAAACATCACAGTGCTGTGGAACACTAGTCTTTAGAGAGGTTTGTTAAGGCTGCGTAAGCAGTACTGTAGCTTGTACCTGACCAATGCCCTATTGTCTAACCTTGGAGAGGTTTATGCAGCACAGTGTTGAAAAAAATACTCAATTTCTGAGCATTGTCATCCATCATCTTGACAGGTATGCATACGGTCAAAACACATTTTCAAAAATAATATCACTGATGTAGCCTTATCTGGAATGTCAAATCCTATTTTTTTAACTGGACAACTATTTGAATTATATCTTTCCTCCCCTACACATAGATTAGGGGTATATCTGCATCTCAGGGTGGTCAAGGTGCTCCCTACTTCTAGAAATGGTTTTCATCATAAATTAATACTAATGCATTATTTATGTTAAACTCTGGAATGTAATGCTTATGTATTCCAAAGTCTTGACTAAACATGGCTTCCCATCTTGATGCATCATTCTGTAACTGGGCTCATTGCCAGGTGGAGGGAAGGTTTTGATGCTGAGATTTTTTTTTAGGTAACAGAGTTCACCAGTCCCCATGAAATCTTAAACAGTCTCAAGAAACTTCAGTTTCCCTAGCTCTCTGATATAGCTGTGTGTGGCAGTGATTTTATTTTTGAGCCAGAAAGTTATGAGTTGAGTCCCTTCTCTACAGACCATGAGCTCCAGTCTTGGGAGACTCTCTAGTGCAACATTGAGGGAGTGCTGCAACATTGGTGATTCCATTGTTCAGTTGAGATATGTAAGTGAGATCTGTCACTCACTTGGGTGGAGGGAAAAGAATCTGAAGGAGAAGAGGAGCTTCTCCTGGCTAATGCTTATTCCTCAATCAAAAACAAATGATTACAAATGTGGGCGGCACGGTGGCACAGTGGTTAGCACTGCTGCTTCACAGCGCCAGAGACCCGGGTTCAATTCCCGCCTCAGGCGACTGACTGTGTGGAATTTGCACGTTCTCCCCGTGTCTGCGTGGGTTTCCTCCGGGTGCTCCGGTTTCCTCCCACCATCACAAAGATGTGCAGGGTCAGGTGAATTGGCCATACTAAATTGCCCGTAGTGTTAGGTAAGGGGTAAATGTAGGGGTATGGGTGGGTTTCGCTTCAGCGGGTCGGTGTGGACTTGTTGGGCCGAAGGGCCTGTTTCCACACTGTAATCTAATCTAATTACATTACTATTTGTTGGACCTAGTGAGTCAGAGTTATCATGTTTCCAAAATGCTCAAAGGGCTGAAGGGTCTCTTCCATATTGTATGATCATTTGGGAGACAGAGGGGGTTATTGAGAGGAGTTACAGGGAGGTAGTCACTCCTCAGGCACAAGAAAAAGGCAGATGGGTTACAGTCAGGGGACAGAAAGGGAACTGGCAGCAAGTACAGGGATCCCCTGTGGCCATTCCCCTCAACAATAAGTATATCGTTTTGGATACTGTTGGGGGGGGAACTTATCAGGGGAAAACAGTGGGGCACAGGGCTCTGGCACAGAGTCTGTCCCTGCTGCTCAGAAGGGACAGGGGAAGAGGAGCAGAGCAGTAGTCATTGGGGACTCCATATAGTTAGGAGGACAGATAGGAGGTTCTGTGGGGACGAGAGAGACTCACGGTTGGTGTGTTGCCTCCCAGGTGCCAGGGTTCGTGATGTCTCTGATCATGTTTTTGGATCCTTAAGGGGGAGGGGGAGCAGCCCCAAGTCGTGGTCTACATAGGCACCAATGACATAGGTAGGAAGAGAGATGGGGATTTAAGGCAGAAATTCAGGGAGCTAGGATGGAAGCTTAGAGCTAGGACGAACAGAGTTGATGTCTCTGCTTTGTTGCCAGTGCCACGTGCTAGTGAGGCAAGGAATAGGGAGAGAGAGGAGTTGAACATGTGGCTACAGGAATGGTGCAGGAGGGAGGGTTTTGGATTCTCGGATAATTGGGGCTCTTTTCTGGGGTAGGTGGGACCTCTACAAGCAGGATGGTCTTCATCTGAACCAGAGGGGTACCAATATCCTGGGGGGGAGGGGGGGAAAATCTATTGGGGTGAGTTTAAACTAATCCAGCAGGGGGATGGGAACCAAAATTGTAGTTCAAGTACAGAAAAGGTTGAGAGTAGGGAGGTCCAAAATCAAGTTTCAGGGACGCAAG